>NC_066582.1:437807602-438085102 GCF_024323335.1 Lathyrus oleraceus | reverse complement strand
AGTGGTTGAGGACTTGAGAGATAAGGACATTCAGTTTTGTTGGGAGCTTAAGGTAGTGGTGAAGTCTAAGGAGAGACTCGAGGACATGACTTCCTCTTTCAAGTGAAAAAGGTATTGACCAAATGGAGGCTAGAAGATAAACCAAGTATATTCAGTCTTAGAAGGGAGATCAGATTCAGGATAGCTCGTCAGAGGTTCAATGTTAATAAGAGACCATTATGGAATATGGAATTACCAAGGATCAGTTAGAAGAGGTGTGTGTCGAAGAGGGAATAAGCATTATATAACGACGGAAGCTCTAGTAGGATGGGTTGAAGGAGATTTGTGTTGAGGAAAAGAATAAGTAAATGGATTTAAGGAATTCTAGTAGAATGGTTTTGTAATTGGAACTGAGAGAATTACCATAGTAAGATAAGTGAACGCAGAGTGTGGAAGCAATGTGAATGTTGCAATACAACTGTTGTAATGGGGTACATTTTAGATAAAGGCACAATGGGATCGTCAAGATTCATTAAGGCTAAGTTATGGGCGTGTAGTTGTTGATTGTTCGCATCGAAGATTTCTAGAGTATGTTGTGGAGTGGAGGAAGTTATACCTTGGTATTAAGAGAAGTATGTGATAGCGGCATTATGGTCACAAGTGGTGTAATGGATTCCTTGTCTTAAGATGGATGTGAAGTAACACACACTTTGTTGAGTAGTGAGTCTTGTATTCTGAGAAGATGAGTTGATGATAGACAACGAAAGACAAGCCAAGTTGGAGCATGGGGACTAAGTGTAGGATGTGAAATATGTTAAGTTGTAAGAGCTTATGGGGAGACAATGAGGATTGTTCGTGGCAAGTCATCTAGACAAGTAACCTCAGTATGATGAAGTGTGTAGTAGGTATTGGGTTAGAAGAAAATTTCAGTCATAAGTGTGTGGCAATGTTAAGGTTCATCTTAAGTACATTTTATTTGAATTGCAAGAGTAATAGTGGCTTATTGGAAGTCTGATTGTTGTTTATCTTCTTGAGGAGTGTTTGGTTGATTGATCACAGAGTATAAACATTCACATCATGTTGGAGCTAAGGGTATCTTAAATGTCATAAGTGTAGCGTTGTGGATGTGCAAATTGAGGATGGAGTTATAAGTCACCACAAGTCAGATTGGTAGTTTTGAAATTGGGATTTCTGAAGGTGTAGTGCATAGTTGGTCATCTGTAGAGATATCATAGAAGTCATATGTTTGGGGAACCAACCTAGTGAACCATATTCGGTGGAGTAACTCTTACGTGTATCACTACTACGGATAATGAGAACCATAAGGAGTGACGTTGGAAGAGACTTACTAAGTGATGATCTGGAAGAGATTAGTTCAATATATTCTATGTGTTAGTAAGGTGTAAATTGGTTAGTCAGAATATGGCATTCAATCATTTCTTGGGTTCATGGCTTCGGATGAGGACCCCCAGAAGAGTAGTATTTTTGTATACAATGATACTCTACCATATTGGAAGGATTCATGAGTTATATTTCCGAGGAGGAATGATAATTAGATATTTCTGAAGTTAATCATGTAACTCAAGTTGTATATTAGTAAGAGCATGAGCTAAGATTATTGAAGATGGATCAGGACATTAAGATGAAAGGTTCTAGATAAGAAGTGCAATGTTATTTCTAAAAGTATGAAGCATGGTGTGACTCTGAGACTAGTATGGAAACTCACAGTTACATTCTAGTTTGCTTAAGGTTTCTTGGAAGTGGTATCTCATTGATGACTCGAAGTTCCTTAATGATGTTATTTTATTATTGGTCGAGATCCTATGTCAGCAGAAACCTTGAATGAATTGTGATCCTATAAGAGGATTTGATATGGAATATAATAACAAGATTTGGATACTGTCAAACTAATTTGAATAAGTTCATTTGAGCACATGATAAATCTGAATGTCATACACCTTTATGGTTGTAGTCGTGTGGCTCCTGTGTATATATATCTTATGGAGGATGTTGGTCATATTCTAAACCTTTGGGTGTCAGCGAGAAATTTATTCTATTAATGGATGTCAGTGAGGTCCTATTATTGTTTTGGGTGGTGGGCACTCTAGAGGATAAGCATGATCTTCTATGTAGATTGTTAGCTAACCAGGGGTGCTTAGGAATCCTAGGTGTTCCACTGTTGGAATTGGAGTATCACAATGGAAGGTGATGGAAGAAAAGGCTCAATCGAGATTATGGGAATCAGAGAGGTCGTTACTCATAAGAATGAGAGTAAGATAGTCTCGTGCTAATGGTGATATCTTATTGGAGTAGTATGAGGGAAGGGAGACAGTAGGAGTAGAGGCTTGCAGCATATAGCATTAGATCAAGTGAAGTTGATGAGATTATCAATGGATGGATTACAAGTTTGTCACATTTGTTGAAGGAATAATAAGGGAAGAGTAGTCAATATTGTGTGCAATCAAGGAATCAATAAGTTTTCTTATGAAGATTTAATGAGTATTTATTACCCAAATCAAGATAAGATGCCGAAATCATGTTTTGTGTAACTTAGTGCAAGGAAGGGAAGTCGTGATTTTCGGAAGGAAAGTGACCAACTGATGTAGAGTGGTATATCAGATGAATTAAGTAGCGGTAAGTTTAAATGTTAATCCATCATTGGAAGGAGGATATGGTTAAGACCATGAAGTATTGAGGGTTCACACAAGAAATAAGTTTGCCAAGGAGGATAAGTTGGAAGAATGAATATGTCGAGGATTTGAAATCGAAGAGATGTCAGGTGTTGGTCTAAGACGTTGATGCAAGAAGTGTTTATTTGTTGAGTAGAGGAAATTCAGGGGCGAATTTCAATTTAAGGGGGGGGGGGGGAGAATGTAATATCACATATTCCCTTAAATGTTCAATTAGTTGTTAGTTGAGACCAATTGAGTTCCTATGTACTTTATCTATTATCAGTTGTAACAATTTAAGCTCATATGTGCTCTAAGTGTTATCAATTGGCACCAATAGAGTAACCAATGAACTTTGAAGAGATTAATTATTAATAAAAGAGATAGACCAATATTAATAAGTACAAGAGAGGACACTTTTGGTAACATTAATAATTGGTCAATTGGTACTGGAAGATAAAATATCAATTGAGATATTTTATATCAGTACCTAATATATATATATATATATATATATATATATATATATATATATATATATATATATATATATATATATATATATATATATATATAATATGTGATATAGTTGTCAGGTGTTGGTCTAAGACGTTGATGCAAGAAGTGTTTATTTGTTGAGTAGAGGAAATTCGGGGGCGAATTTCAATTTAAGGGGGGAGAATGTAATATCACATATTCCCTTAAATGCTCAATTAGTTGTTAGTTGAGACCAATTGAGTTCATATGTACTCTATCTATTATCAGTTATAACAATTTAAGTTCATATGTGCTCTAAGTGTTATCAATTGAGACCAATAGAGTAACCAATGAACTCTGAAGAGATTAATTATTAATAAAAGGGACAGACCAATATTAATAAGTATAAGAGAGGACAAAGGAAATAGGAAGAGGAGAGAGAAAAGGAAGGAAGAGAAAGAAAGGGAAGAAGAAGATAAGAAAATTGAAGAACCAATCGATTGGATTAACTTTCTGTTGTGGGATTGGCATTGGGAATCAATGGGTGTCGAACCCGTACCTCCTTGGTATGGAACAAGCCTTACCACTAGGATAAGCTCTTGTTGTTGAATTTTTGTGCAAGGAACAAATGTTAACCTACATTCTTGATTAAGTTAGATTGTTAAATTATTTGAGAGTTGTAACTCCGTTTTGGACGCGGACGGTTGCGTTAGAAAGATAACATAAAGGACTATTATTCTTATTCCATGTTATAGTATATTATTTTATTTATAAATGCTATGAATTATATTATGATGAATGTTAAACATTATTATTATGTTGAATATGAAATAACATGATTAAAAACATTACAAAGATGAGTGAGGAAACCTAGGAGAATAACTTGATTAATAACTTAGAAAGATAATCTAGGTTATGTAAATGAGTATACGGTGATGCTTGGACGCAACGGTACCTAGGTGTGTATCGTGGATAAGTATTTACTTGGTAAGCGTATCAATATGCTTTGTATGGAACATGTGTGATTTATGTATGAGAATGAATCATGTTATGATGCCATGAGAATTGATATGATATCATGAGTTTTGTTGGATATTTTGGTGAGGAACTTTGGTTCCAAAAGTCCTATTTTGGTGAGGAGCGTTGCTCCAAAAGTCCTATTTGTTATTATGAATTAATCACGTATTTGAAATTAGTTTTGATGGTGCACATACCACTTCAAGGGCTTAGGTGAAGCGGTAAGTGGGGATGTGGCACCAATGATTCGTGTCTCAATTGGGTTTGAGCCCCAACCACGGAGGACATGGGGGAAAGATGGACTCCTGAGTGGGTTAGAGTCCCATACGGTGAAAGATACCCTAAGTAGGTTAGAGTCCCATACGGGTGACTGTCGCTTGAAATGAGTTTGGAACTCATAGAGGACCCGATATCCACCACGAAAGTCGAATTATACGAGCATGCATGAACCAGGCCTAGCTTAGACGTAAGTCCTCTTGGGGATTGATGTTTCGTGCATCCGAATAGTGATTCATTGAGTGGATGCATTCAATGACATGTTTCCATACATTACGAATATCCCTTAGATACTCAAGTCCTAGTTACAAGGTGCGAATGATGCACCGGTAACAGAAGGTGAAAACTTGAGTTAGGATTTGATTAGAAAACCCTGTAGAGCCGAGTGGACCCATAGGATAGGAGAACTCACTGAGATTATTATCTCATCCCATTATTGTTATTGTTTTTCAAGTATTCCTTGCAGGTTGAATTCAAGAGAAGCTATCTACTGATGTTCAAGGGACGATGATTATCATGATCTTCCGCTGTGGAGTTTTGTGCAATGGAGATATTGCACATAGTTCTTAGATTTTTATTTTTAGGCACTATTATATGACATGTCCCATTGATGTTTTTAGTTTGGGCATGTATTTATATTGATGACATTAGGCACTTATGTTGTGTCAGTACCAATTAATCACACTTGTATGATATTATTCTAGATATATATTATACGGGTTGTTACATAGCATGAGGGATCTTAGGGTCAAAATTGGGGTCTTACACCTTTAAATCTGTTTTTCTCCTGAAAATGAATTTTAAATTAATTAGAAGTTATGAATTTCAAAAAGATGAGTTTTATACTTTAGCAAGCTAAACCGCGACAGCGACAATTTAGAATTTAGAATAAAACTAGGTTCCGATTTAGCGAACACAAACTATTCATTTAAATTGAGTTCCATCCTATTAAAGAAAATATTAACATAATTCAATTAATTAATCCGATTTAGATATGAGTACTATCAATTGATGCACGCCATATCCAAGTCTCGATTTTAATTGCTTTTAGAAACCAACGTGTTTTATTTCCTTTTTAATTCCTCTTCTCATCCAAAAATCGATCAGCCTTAAATTTACATAGTGACAGTAGATAGCGGTTAAGTTGACTATAAATTCCTTGTGGGTTAGACAACCTTTTATACTCCGATACATTCCGTGCACTTGCGGAAAGCATCTAAGAGAAGGAAAACAAGAAAGCACGCATCAAGTTTTTGACGTCGTTTCTGAGGAACTTTTAGTAAGCATCGTAACTCCATTGTTGTGTCGTATAGATTAAGGAATTTTATTTTTATTCCTACCGGATGTATGACCAACACTCGCTCTAACACATAGGAGTTAGAACAACCGATCCCTGAAGTCTAGCATTACATTCACCTAAAACGCAGAATACATGAACTTAGAGTCATATTTTAACCTATGGATGAAACTGATAATCGTCCACTCAAGGACTTTGCAGTCCCGTCTCAGGACGAACCGTACTCGAGCATTGTTCCACCTGCAATCTAGGCAAGCACTTTTAAACTAAAACCATCTATGGTGCAAATTGTGCAACTGAACCAATTCTTTGGAAATCCCACCGTGGACCCAAATCTTCATTTATCAGTGGTTGTGCAGTATACAGACGCATTAAAGAGTAGTGGTGATAATCTAGAAGCCATTAACTATGTTTATTTCCATTTTCCCTGAGAGATAGAGCTAGAGCATGACTACAATCTCTACTTTCAAACTCAATCACCACTTGGAATGAACTTAAGAGGGTATTCTTAGCCAGATATTTTCCACCAAGCAAAACAACAGTATTGAGAAATCATATAACTATGTTTAAACAAGATGAAGGAGTGACACTTTTTGATTCATGGGAAAGATATAAAGATATGATAAGACTATGCCCTCATCATGGATTAGAACAATGGCTTAGAATTCACACTTTCTATAATGGTCTACTATACAATACCAGAATGACCATAGATGTTGCTGCTAGCATAACCTTAATGGATAAACCCTTTGAGAAAGCCTACCAAATTATCGAAAACATGGCCCATAATCCTTACCAATGGGGAACTGAAAGAATTCAAGTCGAGAAAACCTAACTGGAATGAGGGATGTTCTAAGTCAATGGAGTTAATCATGTAAATGTTAAATTTGAGGCACTTACCCAAAAGATTAACAACTCTACTATACCACTCCAGCCATTGTAGCTGATGTAGCCCTAAACTGTGAAATTTATGGAGTCCAAGGACATATAGCCACTGATTGCCAAATATTGACTAGAACCATGCCAGACCATGTCAAATATGCACAAGAAAATCCTTATTCCAACACATATAACTCTAGATGGAGGAACCATCCAACTTCTATTACAAGAACAATAATGTATTGTTTGCGCCAAGTCCTCTACCTTCAAACCCTACAGTTTTAAAAAAGGAACCCCTGCTCTTACTTCTCCTAGAAAGTCAAACTTAAAACTTATGATGGAGATCTTTATTACATCCCATACCCAACAGAACAAAGAGTTCATTAATCAAAACGTTCATACTAACGAGCTGGTAAAACAATTAGCGAATAAGGTTGAAGCCATGTCTACGCATAACAAGATACTTGAGACTCAAATCTCTCAAGTTTCCCAGCAACAAGCAGCTACTGCTGCTCCAGCTAGCACATTTCCAGGCCAACCTCAACCAAAACCTAAGGGACATGCAAACACTATTACATTACAAAGTGGGACAAAGTTAGATGGACCGATAGACCCAAGAGTTGAATTACCTGAGATGTATAGGAGAGTGGAAGAGGAACCTGAGAAAGTTGCTGATGAGAGTCAAGTAAGAAAACTAATAGTTGAAGATGAAGAGACTGTCACTAATAAAGATGCTATTGAGAAAGATAAACCTTATGTAACTCAACCTCCGTATAAACTAAAGATACCATACCCTCAAAGACTAGCCAAAACCAAGAATAAGGGTCAATTTAAGAAATTCATCGAGCTCTTAAAACAACTTCATGTTACTATACCTTTCACTGAGGCAATTACTCAAATGCTTTCATATGCTAAGTTACTAAAGAGGTCTTATCAAAGAAAAATAAACTTGAAGATGACGAGACAATGGTACTCGCTACAGAGTGTAACGCCATTATCCAAAACAACATGCAACCCAAATTGAAAGACCCTGGTAGTTTTTCTATTCCTTGTGTAATAGGCAAGTTTTTCATCGACAAGACATTATGCGATCTCGGAGCTAGCGTCAGTTTGATGCCTCTTTACATATGTGAAAAACTAAAGCTAAGAGACTTGAGACCCACTAGGATGTCCCTCCAATTGGCATATCGTTATGTTAAATACCCTATGGGAATGCTGGAAAATGTTACAGTTTGCATTGACCAATTTTATATCCCTACAGACTTCATAGTCATGAATATAAAGGAAGATTCTAATATACCCATAATATTAGGAAGACCTTTCTTAGCCACAGCCGGTGCGATAATAAACGTGAAACGAGCGAAGTTAACATTTGAGGTAGGAGAATAGAAACTAGAATTTATCCTTCTCAGTTTCTAAACGCCCTAACTATAGACGACACCTGTTGTTTTATAGATATCATTGATGAATGCATAAAAGAGTTAGCATATGCACCTCCCCGGACAATTACATAATTAGTAGAACTTTCAGTCGAAGAAATGCTAGAAGAAGATGAGGATTAATACCATCGCCAATATGCTAACGATGGACTGAGAGAATGCTTAGCACTTACACCTGATCCTATTCCAAGGCCTAAGAAACCATCGGTAGAACTTAAGGTTCTACCCAAGAATCTAAGATATGATTTTCTTGATGAATGACTTGATCTCCCGATTATAGTTAGTGTCGATCTTAATAATGAAGAAACTAAGATACTTTTGATAATATTAAGAAAATATCCTATGACTTTAGGTTATAACATTTCAGATCTAAAAGGGATAAGCCCATCTATATGCATGCACAAAATTATGCTAGAAGAGGACTCTAAAGCCTCAAGGGAGTATTAGAGGAGGATAAATCCTATCATGAGCGATGTAGTTAGAAAAGAAGTACTAAAGTTACTAGAATCTGGAATAATCTATCCAATCTCATACAGACAATGGGTTAGCTCGATGCACGTCGTACCTAAGAAAGGAGGTGTAACAGTTGTTAAAAACGACTAGGGGGAGTTTATAGCCAAACACACAGAAACTGGATGGCGTATGTGTATAGATTATAGGAAGTTAAATAAAGCAACACGAAAGTACCATTTACTCTTCCGTTCATTGATCAAATGGTCAAACGTTTAGCTAGACATTCATATTTTTGTTATTTAGACGGATACTCTGGATTTTTTCAAATTCTGATTCACCCATATGACCAAGAGAAGACAACTTTTACATGTCCTTATGGAACTTTCGCCTATCATTGAATGTCACTCGGACCATGCAATGCTTGTGCAACCTTCCAGAGATGTATGATGGAAATATTTGCAGACTTCCTAGAGGATATCATGGAAGTTTTATGGTGATTTTTCCGTATGCGGATCTACTTTTGAAGGATGCCTTACTAACTTAGAAAAAGTTCTAGAAAGGTGCGTGAAGATCAACCTAGTACTAAATTGGGAAAAATGCCACTTCATGGTGAAGAAAGGCATAGTCCTAGGACACATAGTGTCTGAAAGAGGAATTGAGGTCGATAAAGCTAAGATAGAACTCATAGAGAACCTCCAACCACATAAAACGGTTAGAGAGGTCAGAAGTTTTCTTGGACACGTCGATTTCTATCGAAGATTTATAAAAGACTTCTATAAGATTACTGAACCTTAAACCGGTCTTCTGGTGAAAGATGTTGAATTCATCTTCGACAAAAAATTCCTTGAGTCTTTTAATCTCCTTAAGCATGCATTAATCTCTGCCCATATTATGCAACCTCTTGATTGGAGTCAACCATTTGAGATTATGTGTGATGCCAGTGATTTTGATGTAGGCGTTGTCTTAGGACAGCATAAAGATAAGAAATTATATGTCATATACGATGCAAGCAGAACCTTAGACGCTGCTCAAATAAATTATACAACTACTGAGAAAAAACTCTGAGTTGTAGTTTTCGCAATCGATAAATTCCGTTCTTACTTAGTAGGAGCCAAAATTATCATATATACGGACCACGCCTCTATAAGATGTTTACTAAGCAAATAGGATGCAAAACCAAGATTACTTCGGTAGATCTTATTGTTATAGGAATTCCATTTGGAAATCCGAGACAAGAAGGGAACCGAAAATATGGTAGCTGTCATACCCCAGTTTTGTCTGAATATTTCAAATTTATCTGATACATGTCAACTTGTCAAGTTTTATATTTTTTAACCATATGCATTTTTATCATCAAATACAGTAACCATAATCATGCATATATGCATTATAGTAAAAAAGTCAACATAACGTCAACATTTTACATGTTGAAGAAATTGACTAAACTTGCATTTTTTCATTATGCATATTGAAAAAAATAAATTCATGATCATTTGATTTATCATCAAAATATCCATTTAAATTTTATTAATCATTTTCATGCATCATAAAATAAAAATATGTTTCTAGAAGGTCCAAAATATCTCTCATTTATTACATCATTATTCCACGCATTTATTACATTATTATTTCATACATATATTACATCATTATTCATTATTTAATTAAATAAGTTTCTATAAGACACTCACACTCTTTGCATAATTTCTAAACTACCATTTTAGAGCCTATAAATAAAACCATTCTCATTCATAAATTTCACCACCAATCATTTACAAAAACTAAGCCAAAACTCTCTTTATTTTTCTCTTCGTTTTCTTTCAAGTCATTTCTTTATTTTTATTGAATAAGTATGCTCTTATGTTTGTTCTTTATTTAATTCTATTGTATTTTTACTCTTACTTTATTTATTTATTAACTTAATCATCACAATTTTGTATGGAAATTCAATTGATTTTAAATCAAGAGTTGAAAAGTGTTCTTGAACCTCCATAAGCAAAAATGATTTGTTGTTGTTTAAATGACTCTTATGATTGTTCTTTATTTAATTCTATTGTGTTTTTACTTTTGCTTTATTTATTTAGTACCTTAATAATCACCACTTTGTATAAAAACTCAACTGATTTCAAAATCAAGAGTTGAAAAATGTTCTTGAACCTCCATAAGTAAAAGTGATTTGTTGTTGTTTAAATATATCTTATGCTTGTTCATTATTTAATTCTATTGTATTTTTACTTTTTATTTATTTATTTAGTACCTTAGTAATCACCATTTTTTATGGAAACTGTAGTGGTAAATTCATGACCATCAAGCTATGGATAGACTTGACGTCAACAAAACCAGAGTCACCATAGCGCTTTTATTGTTTCCAAAGGAAAAGGGAAAAAGTACGAACAAAACCCAATGATAAGAAGTTTTCAAATCAAAACTAATAAAATGGCAGAGATTACAGGTAAGGGGGTTGGTTATACAGAGGAAAGATGTTAGTACCCAAAGTGTCATAGGTACTCCTAGGAAGCCCTTTTTTGTGTGCTTATGTTTTGGGTATAAATGATGTTTGAGAAAATATAGAGTGTGGGGATGAGAAAAGAATTCATTGATTATATTTTTATATTTGACAAGACCTTCGATCTTGTGCCTACGTACCAACATAAAAATGACGGATCAAAACCTCGTAGTTCGTGGTAAAAATTTCAAAGGAGTTCGTGAATTGATTTTAACAAAAATTTAAGAAGAGGGCACAAAAGGCCCAAAGTTTTGAATGGGATTGTTAGTCCTTTTCGTCTTTTGAAATTTTAAGTCAATATGGTTAAACTTATTTACAAATTTTGATTAAGAAAAAGATTTTAAAATTCATTGGCATAAGGCCAAAGTTTCTAAACATTAAAACGTGTCTAAGTTCGAAATCACAAGCAAAGAAAGTTTTTGAAGAGAGAGAGGGAGAGATTTTGAAATGAAAGCAGTGGGAGGAGATGAAGAGACTATCCTAAGAACAAATTTAAAAGTTAAGAGTTGAAAAGATCTTACCAATGGGAATCAATCCAACAGACAATAATGTCATATAGAAACCCATTTTCCTTTGGACTTTGATCAAACAATAAGCAATAAGCAATGAGCAATATCCAGGCATCATAAAGGTCAAGGCATCAAATAAATATAGCCAAATCCAAGCAAGCATTTTAATAGCTAGCAGTCTTCAATATCTTCCAATGTATCAGATGAAATATTCCTTGATCAACTCTGAACAAAACATCAGACATATGCCATAACAAAATAAAAATTAAGCACATACAAAAAGTAGAAGATAAATCAAAGAGATCCAAGGTCTTGCATCAGACGAAAGTCACTGTCAAAGATAGCTCGGTCTCAAATGTTGGCATTGGCCAAGTCCTTTAGCATAGGGAATGTTGCCTAATTCTAAGTCCAAAAGCTCATATCTAGTCCCAACAGTCCACCAAATGTTTTTTTAGGTTTTTGTTATTATTAGGTGTTTTAGGGTACTAAGACCATTAAAAAGATCAAAACACATAAACAATATGTACAATCACAAGATATGGCTCAAGTGAGAAAAGTGAAAAAAGACTTAAACATAAACAAATGATATGAAATGTAAATGGAAATGAATGATAAATGACTGACATTTAAATTGCATAAAATAAATGACTTGAAAGTAAAAGCAAAATGAATAAGAGTTAGTCAATGGTTACTTCAAATGTTAGTGTTGAGTTTTAATTTGTTAAGTCATTCTTTGAAGAACGTGAACCATTCATTCACAAGTATGAATCCTTGAACCAATACATCTTCCATGAGAAGGGCTCCATCTTGGATAATTCAATAAGTATGCCACTAGCTCTAATGAAAGGAAAAAAAGTCAAGTTTCCATACAATGCCATGAAGAATAGGAGACTTACAATCTCACTTACTAGAATGTTATGCCTTGAGGGTCAAATTTAGCTCTATGTTAAGCAATCGTAATTGGACTTATGTAGAAGTCACAACTATGTGAGGCCGGGAAATAAAAATATAGGTGTAAATGCATGTTATAGATATGGTACAAAGAACCAAACTCCTAAAACATACCACACACTAAAAGAAAAATGGGAGGGACCTATCTCAGTCAGACTTATATTGATTCATCTGACACAAGGTCATTGATGAATCAATTAGCATTTAGACATTAGAAATTTCATTGGTCAAATGAGGGAATGGGGAATAATAGGGATGAATATGAAGATGGAAGGGGATATAGAAACACAAATTACCATGAGAGGAATTCCATCTGATCAATACCATCAATTCATTTTGGGAGATGAAATGTACATTTCATATATCCCCTAAATCCAATAGTTTTGATCAAACAAAAGTCAAATCAACCATGACCAAGGCCTAAACAAAAAGTCAAACATCACAAGACCATAAAAATGGCTCAACATAATTTTTGAACATTTAATCAATTAAAAGTCAATTTAAAAATGAATTAAAATGCATTTTAATTTGGTCAAAACCTCAAATCCCTTCAAAACACCAAATAAATGACCCAGGGATTCATCCTAGGTCAAACAAGATCAAAGGACCTTACACAAATTTTTTCATAATTTTTGGAAAGTGAGAAGTATTTTTAAACAATTAAAAATATGCATAAAAACATTTATATCATGAAAAATACCAAAATTAATCCAAAAAATAATTTTAATTCAGAATATGAAAGAGAAAAATATTTAAGGCATATTTTTTGGATTAAATACGAATTTATTATGAATTAAACAAAATAAGGAAATTAAATGAAAATTCAGAAAATATCAAAAATCAAGGGCCATCAGATCTCCCTCATTAATTGAGGTGGCGTATCTGATGGCCAAGTGCGCACTATCCACGATGCACCTTAGTCAAAGCATCACACGCGTGGTAATATGGAAGAAGGGTCAGGATTAAAATGTTTCAAAGGGATCTGATGGTTTGGAAGGTGCCAACGCACCACTTGAACCCTAGCTCTGATCATCTTCTCCGGTGGACCTCATCGGACTGTTCCACCATAAAGCATCACCAAAATTAAAAACAAGGACATGATTTTAAAGGAAAATATCCCAGGAGCTCGAATATGACCTCCATTTCATTCAATTCCAAGTATATTGAAAGATGCATATATTTGAAATTTGAGGTTCATGATCTGAGTTGCTTTGATTTGACCTCAAAGCAACTCAATCTAATTGCCTACATTGGTAGGACTTCAACCAACCAAAAATCAAAGATAATAGTGAAGAAATGAGAGAGAATCGAAAGCTCAAAGTTCCTGTAAAATCACCTTCGGGTAGCTTGAATCTGGCTTGAGCTTGATCTGAATTTGCTTGATTCTTCCTCCTCTTGCTTGTAGTGACCAATTGAGATGAAAAAGGCAATGAGTCCTTGGAGTTTGAATCTCAAAACAGAAGGTGAAATTCAAACTCGAGTTCAAAGAAACCTTTAAGGAATTCTATGGTGTGAGGTTCTGGGATCACTTGGCAAAGCTTGGGCAAGGTGTGTGTGAAGTTCCGATGCAATGCAGTTGTTTAAATAGGCAAGGGAAATGCTTTCTACACCATTTGAAATTTTGCCAAAATTAGCAAGTTTGGTGCATGGATGCATGGGCAATGATTTCGGACCAATTAATGATGTAATATTGCTCCAATTCATGCACAATGGATCCTGAATCAATAACATGTAAGCATGCAAAAGAAAATAGACAAATGAATTCAAATCTTGCCAAAATAAACCTATAAAAGGAACCATACGCAAGTCCCTCAAATCTTGTCCAAATAAAGTGATCTTGTACTTTTTGGAAAATTGACATCAAGGGGAACAACTTTGATGTTGAACACTTTTAAATTTGAATCTTTTATCATGATAAATTTTGAGGTGGAAGTTTGAGAAATCAAACATAATTGAAAATTTTTTAAGTACCAAGTCAAATGACCACTTCTTCCACCTTGAATAACTTTTTCTACGAGCTTCAAATGGAAATGGTTTATTCACCAAAGTTGTAGCTATTTCACCCCTATTAAATTTGGTCATAAATTTGACCTCATTTGGATTTGGCATGATGGAGTTATGCATTTTAGAAGTTGAGGAAAATTGCTTGTTCAATGGTAATGGCCCAAAATGACCTATAATATTTCCTCTTGGCATATGCCCTTGCAAGTTGAATTTGAAATTTCTAAAAGAATAAAAGTTGGATAAGACATATTTAAATTGATCATGAAACTTGGATGGCCTTCATCTCATACAAATTAAGCAAGTTATAGTCCTTGGAAGTTGACTTCCTAACCAAGGCACAGACAAAATGACCAATAATCTTTCACCATAAAAAATGACTTTCCAAGCAAAACTAGATCTTTATGTCAACATGAAAGTTGTTTGGAATGTCATAAGGAGTAATATTTATCTTGTAATCATTTTCATATGACAAAAAGTGTAGGAGATAGGGTCTAGGGAACCCCAGTTTTGACCAGTTTACTTTCTCTAGTCAACCTCTTTGAACCGACTTGCAAACTTGAAGTTCTCTTAATCTTTTGGACTCATGGAGGATCATATATGCATAATATGACGTTAAATGAAGTATCCCTTGATATATTGGACCAACGTTTGAAGAAACTTGTTGAGGAAGTCACACAAGATACCTAAATGAGTTAGGGTTTCCAAGGCAAACATGCTTCAAACTCTTGATGACTTCTTGATCCAAATGATAAATTAAGATCATGGGGATCCATATATGATGTCTAGAACCATTGATAACCATATATTGATTGATCTCCTTACACTGAGGGTCTTAGACCCTGGTTATGAGCTTGATAAGGCATTGGTGGGCGCGCACACTACCTACAAAAGACACAAAGCTATACATAGACATATTTTTGGTATTTTGGTTAGAAAACAAAGAAAATTAAAGTATGATACAATCAAATGTGATTGGAAATCCCTCCCAATGCAAACCCATTGAATAAGGGGTAAGGAGGATGCCAAGGTGTGATCTCAAAGCCAATGCAAATGGTGAGATACCATGAGGGATCTTAGGGTCAAATTTGGGGTCTTACAGTTGCCCATCTTGAAGGACATTCTAACTGGGGACGTGAAGGTTAAAATCTTCGTATCAACTTAGTAGAATGGACTTAAATAACAACATCAAGAAATAAATTTTGGTCCCTAAGAGACCTCATGATGCATATGATATGAATATTAAAATAATCTTTGTGGGGAATATATTGCCACAAAGGAAAAGAATCCGGAGAGACCGAAAGTCCACAGGAGCACAATGCATTCCATAAGGAAAAACTCACTGAGGAGATAAAGACTCTAGGCGATAAAAAGATATGCATAAGCCAGGTTACGACTTGAAAACTGTTGGAGACATGAGGGGTTTTCCATGAAAATAAATCAATGGAAGGACTCAGCCAGGGGGTAAGGTTATCTGCAGGGGATGGCGACTTCACTGAGGAAATACGTGCCCAAACTCAACCGGGGAAGAACGAACTTCAACACAGGAGTAAAAAAGATGTATCATCTAATACCGGTTACTAGGTAAGAAGATCAATACACTCGGACAGAGGGACATCCGTTACCGGTTAGGATAAACGTATTAAGGATGACTTGTTGAGGAAAAAGAGGCGTATTCATTACCGGTTACTGGGTAAGAATAACCTACTGGGGAGAGAAGATAAAATAGGATTTACAACTACCGGTTACTGGGTAGAATACCAAAGAGAGGATATTCGTCACTAGTTAAAGTGACCATATCAAGGATAAACTCAAAGGAAGAATATACGTCACCGGTTAGGGTGAACATATCAAGGATAGATCACCTGGGGAAATAGGAAAAATATTTGTTACCTATTAGGGTAAACATATCAAGGATAAACTGCCGGGGAGAAATAGGAATTACAACTACCGGTTACTGGGTAGAAGACCAAAAATAGAGAATATTCGTCATTGGTTAGGATGCACATGTTAAGGATAGACTCTGCAGTGGAAATGGGATTTACAACCACCGGTTACTGGGCAGAAGACCGCAAAGAGGAGAAAATATGTCACCGGTTAAAGTGAACATATCAAGGATTAACTCTCTAGGGAATAAAAGCAGGGATTACGACTACCTTTTTACTGGGTAGAAAACCCAAAAGAAAGAATATTTGTCACCGGTTAAGATGAACATATCAAGGATATACTTACTGGGGAAACGTGAAAACGAATCCGTTGGGGAAAACAAAGGAAGTAGATTACATTTGACTGGGTATTGGTCAAAAGTAATGTACTCAACATCAAGAAGAATATTACTAGTTACTGGGTAATAGACTCTTGGAGACCAAAAGATCTATCTAGGTAAGAACTAGAAAGAAATGGTCAATGAAAGACTCAACCCAATGAGGATATAACTCAGGGGGAATGGTTCCATCCAGATAATAAACTGGGGAGAAAACTGAAATAATAATCATCCACGAGGAAATTACTCCGTGGGGAATGAGAAAGGATAAACTCTTTATGCTTAAGGGGCTGATACTCTATAATTGAAGGAGGACAGACACACCAAATCTACATAGGGAAATAATATCACCAAAGCAGGGGATTAGAAAAATCAATGCGATAAAATGCACAATGAAATATCTGATCCTGGGATTTATGCATGAATATGTATGTATGTGGTTATGATTATGCCGACAAAACAACACAAAGAATACAAATAACAAAGATTTGAATCGTCAGTAAAACACTCTGCTAATCTCAACAAGATGGAAACACCAACTGGAGAATATGCTAGGCATGAAAATAAATCATCTAGCTCTGAATAAATCAACTATGGATGGGGAAAGGCATGAAGAACATGCTTCCAATCAATCATGGCAAACTCCACGGGAATAGAGCACTACTGAAGGATAATCAACCAAACATGTCGAGGATAGAGAAGGATCTGTTGAGGATCTAAATAAGTCAACACTACGGGAATTTTAAGTCAACACCATGTTAAATGAGAGACAATATTGCAGGGGACAAAATCAAATACTGGTCAGAACCAAACACTGCTGGGAAAGAGGAGACTTCTATCAGAAGACGGACTCCGCCGAGGAATACAAGAGATGAAACTCTGAATGAGGAATTGAGCAAATTGTTGGTGATATTGTGACTTGTTGGAATAAACCAAAGACCGTCACACTCCTCAATAATCATAAAATCTTCTTAGAAATTGCAAAATAAACCAATTCCAAGGCAAAGATAATCGGATCCAACTCACACAGGGGAGAAACTATCGCAGTTATGCAACACAAACAAATGCAAATGGGGATCTGGAAACCAAATAAAGGTTCTGGATGTACAGGGTCCAGTCAAATCACAAACCGGGGGATACAAAACATGAACACCTCAGCTGAGGAATATGAATTTGCAAAAGGGACCAATTATCAGCTTAATTGGGGATATTGGGTTGCCTGGGGAGAAACTTCTTAACCAAACTGGGAACGAATGACGAACTGTTGGGGAGGAAAAAGTTACCAAACCAACTTCTTGGGGGAGACCAACAATACTTCACACTTTAAGACTTACCTGTTCTTAGATTGTTGTTGACATTCCTTGTTGAAATCGATTATTCTTAACGTGAATGTTTTTATTATTTTAAGAAAAATAATTATTCATTAATTTATATCAAAATTATCATCCTAAAAATTCAATTTTATTTAACATAAGTAAATAAGAATAGAAATAATTGGATAAAAGCTCAACTTTATTTAATAGAATGGTAGTCCGCGAATGGCAGGACTCCATGGATCTTTACAAAATTTTAGAAATGGTAATTTACATGGAAAAGGGATACATTGAATACAATGATCACTACTCTCCCTCCCAACTTTGAAATCCACTGTACTCTTATATTTGGTTGAGAATGACGAATTAGAACCAAATGACTGCTTTTCAAAACTGCTTCCAAGATCAGGACCGGCCGGATGCAGTTATTTTCCATAATCCCTAATTTTTGCCTAGATTTCCCCAAGGTGGGGTACTTAATCTACTGGGATAAATTTTCTGTTTTATGTCTCTAACTTTTGCCTAGATCGCCCTTTCGGATTTTCAATCCACTGAGACGCTCATTTTTGCCTAAGTCGCCCTTTCGGGTTTTCAACTTAGCGAGTTGTTCTTTTCTTTTTTTAGGAAAAGTATTTCTTGACTGCATCGACATTCACAGGACGAGTGAACTCTTCACCATCCATAGTTGTAAGAATCAAACCACCGCCTGAAAAGGCTCTCTTCACAACATATGAGCCTTCATAATTAGGAGTCCATTTCCCCCTAGAATCAGGTTTGAAAGATAAAATCTTCTTGAGCACGAGGTCACCTTCTCTGAACACACGAGGCTTGACCTTCTTATCAAAAGCTTTCTTCATTATTTGTTGATACAACTGACCATGACACATGGCAATCAATCTCTTTTCTTCAATCAAATTCAACTGGTCATATCTGGTCTGACACCATTCAGCTTCTGTCAACTTAGCTCCCATCAATACACGCAATGATGGGATCTCAACCTCCACGGGAGCACAACTTCCATACCATAAACGAGAGAGAAAAGGGTTACCACTGTTGAAGTTCAGATGGATGTACGGTACCCATGTAAAGCAAATGGGAGCATCTCATGCCAATCTTTGTATATCACAACCATCTTCTAAATGATCTTCTTAATGTTCTTATTCGCAGCTTCAACATCCCCGTTCATCTTAGTTTTATAGGGAGAAGAATTATGATGTGCAATCTTGAAGTCTTTGTAAATAGCTTCCACCAAGTTATTGTTCAAGTTCGATCCATTATCAGTAACGATCTTGCTTGGCATACCATAACGGTATATAATCTGATTCTTGATAAAGCGAACCATCATAATGCTTGGTCATATTTGCATACGATGTCGCTTCAACCCACTTTGTGAAGTAATCAATAGCCACCAGAATGAAGCGATGTTCGTTCTAAGCTTTGGACTCAATCATGCAAATCATATCAATTCCCCACATGGAGAAAGGCCATGGGGAGGAAATGATGTTCAATAGTGTCGGAGGAACATGAATCTTATTTGCATAAATTTTACACTTGTGGCATTTCTTCACAAACTTGCAGCAGTCAAATTCCATTGTCAGCCAATAGTAACATGCTCTCAACATCTTCTTTGCCATAACATGTCCATTAGAATGAGTACCAAAGGAACCTTCATGGACTACAGTCATCAATAGGTCTGCTTCGTGTCTATCCACGCATCTAAGCAAAACCATATCGAAATTTATTGTAAAACACATCACCATTCAGGAGGAAGTTTCCAGCTAATCTTCTCAAAGTCTTCTTATCTTTCAAAGATGCCCCAGATGGGTAGATCTGACTTTGGAGGAAACATTTAATGTCGTAATACCATGGTTTTTCATCTTTGACTTCTTCAACGGTAAACACATGAGCTGGCTTATCAAGACGCATCATAGTCAAATTAGGAACCTCGTTCCAAAATTTCATCATAATCATTGAAGCCAACGTTGCAAGAGCATCAGCCATCGGTTTTCATCTCGAGGGATATGATGAAACTCAACCTTTGTAAAGAAAGTTGAAATCCTCCTCGCATAATCTCTATATGGTATTAAACTGGGTTGATTCGTCTCTCATTCACCTTTGATTTGATTTGCAACCAAAGTTGAATCTCCATAGACGTCAAGATATTTGATTATGAGATCAATGGCCTTTTCAAGCCCCAGAATGAAAGCTTCATACTCAACCATATTATTTGTACATTTGAAGGTTAATCCAGTTGTAAACGTAAAATGAGTGCCTTGAGGAGTAATAATCATTGCCCCAATGTGATTACCATACGAATTAACAGCTCCATCAAATACCATGCCCCAACAGGAACCAGGTTTTGGCTCTTCTTCAAGCAATGGTTCATCACAATCTTTCATCTTCAAGTACAAAATCTCTTCGTCAGGAAAATCATATTGCACTGACTGATAATCTTCAATTGGTTGGTGAGTCAAATGGTCAGCCAAGACACTACCTTTAATCGCCTTCTGAGATCGGTATTCAATATCATACTCAGATAACAACATTTGCCAATGGGAAATCCTCCCAGTTAAAGAAGGCTTCTCAAAAATGTACTTGATTGGATGCATTTTGGATATCAACCAAGTAGTATGGTTCAAAATATACTGGCGTAGACGCTTAGCAGCCCAAGCCAATGCACATCATGTCTTCTCAAGCATAGAATACCGAGTCTCACAGTTGGTGAACTTCTTACTGAGGTAGTAAATTGCATATTCTTTCTTCCCATATTCGTCTTACTGGCCAAGAACACAACCCATACTCTCTTCAAGAACAGTCAAATACATGATCAAAGGTCTTCCTTCAACAGGTGGAGACAAAATCAGAGGCTCAAGCAGATACTCTTTGATATTATCAAAAGCTTTTTGGAAATCCTCAGTCCAATCACAAGACTGATCTTTCCGAAGAAGTTTGAATATAGGCGCACATGTGGCAGTCATATGCGATATAAATCTTGAGATATAGTTCAAGCGGCCGAGAAAACCTATGACTTGCTTCTCAGTTTTAGGCGCAGGCATCTCTTGTATTGCTTTGACCTTGACAGAATCAACTTCAATACCCTTCTCACTGACAATAAAAGCCTAACAACTTACCAGAGCAGACACGAAATGTACACTTATTAGGATTCAAGCGGAGTTTGTACTTCCTCAAATACTGGAATAGCTTCAATAAGTGCTCAATATGCTAATCTTCGTTACTTGATTTAGCAATCATATCATCAACATAAACTTCAATCTCTTTATGCATCATATCATGGAAAAGAGTGGTCATAGCTCTATGGTATGTTGCACCAGCATTCTTCAAACCGAAGGGCATCACTCGATAACAGAATGTTCCCCAGGGTGTAAAAAATGTGGTTTTATCCATATCTTCAGGTACCATTTTTATCTGATTATAACCGGAAAATCCGTCCATAAACGAAAAGACTTTGAATTTAGTTGTATTGTCTACCAACATATCAATGTGTGGCAGAGGAAAATCATCTTTCGGATTGGCTTTATTCAAATATTTATAATCAACACACATGCAGCCTTTTCCATCTTTCTTCGGAACATACACAATATTGGCCACCCATTGCGGATATTCAGAGGTAATAAGAAAACCAACATCAATCTGTTTTTTCACTTCCTTCTTGATTTTTACTGCCATATCAGGATGAGTTCTTCTCAACTTCTGCTTGATTGGCGGGCATTCTAGCTTCAACGAAAATTTATGCTCCACAATCTCAGAATCCAAACCAGGTATGTCTTGATAGGACCAAGAAAACACATCAGAATAATCTCAAAGAAGATCAATCAACCTCTTCTTAGCTTCTGGACACAGTTGAGACTCAATCTTGACTTCCTTCACATCATCCTCGGAACCCAAGTTGACTAATTCAATCTGCTCTTCGAACGACTGAATGGCTTTTTCCTCGTGCTCAAGTAAACGGAATAACTCATAATCAATCTCTTCCTTGGCTCCAAACACATGGAAATCAAAGTTTGGAGAGGGAGTAGGATCATTGTATTCAATGGGTTTGAGAACCAACCTGCATAATGATTTGATATTTTGATTTTAGAGAAGTGGAATTCAAATAAATATTATGCAGATGGAAGATTTATTTATTTATGTTTTTTGTGATTACCATTTTCAGAAAAAGCAAAAATTAAAAATAAAACATCATAGATGTGGATGAATAAAATTGTATTTCATTGATGATAATAAGGAAAATGTCTTACAATGCTCACTTCTCCCTTAGGCATAAGAGAAGTATTTTTCTTAAAATAAATGAAAACAAATTACTTAGAAAGGTGAATAACAGTAGGAACATCAACAACAACCAAATTGTTGCAAGTCTGGCCATGCGTCACAAAATTGGTGCAAGCTTCGTGTTCGTCACGGTTGTCCTCAATAATGGCAGCTAAGTGTTGATCATTCCCATGAGTGAACCCTCCACTGCAGAATACTGGTTGCATAACCTTGACATTGGCGTTGAATGGTGTCGCATTACGCGAAAAACCGGCGGGAAAACGAAACAACAGAGCCGCCACCGTGCGTTATTTATCCCAAAAGAGGGAAAGGAAACGCTCGAAGTAAACCTGGAAAAGACATGGTCTCGCGACCAAAGAGAATGGGATCGGGAGTCGGTTATGCGAAGGGAAGGTATTAGCACCCCTACGCATCCGTCGTACTCGACGGGATCCACGCACAATAGGAAGGAAAATTGGTTGCTAAAACACTGCTCAAAATCACACACACTGGCTGAAAGAGACACAAGAAAACAAGACTGAAACTGACTCGGCAGGACATCGTATCCTGGGCCTACTTAGTCTATCAGGCATAGACATCAGAGTCAAAGTAGTTCGGACTGGGGAAACGACACATGCTCGCTAGGATATCGCATCCTATGCATACGTATCTCCTTTGGACGAAGGAGAATCAGAGCATCCGTAGCTCGGCTAACACGCACACAAACAAATACAGGCAATGGCAAACGTGGAGCCTGAATGCCAATCACTGGGCTTACATCAGCATCCGAACCAAAAACGCACACAAGAAGGCAAACGTGGAGCCCGACAACCAATTGATGGAATTACGTCGGCATCCGAACCCACAACACACTCAAAAGGGCAAACATGGAGCCCGACAACCAATTGATGGAATTACGTCGGCATCCGAACCCAAAACACACTCAAAAGGGCAAACATGGAGCCCGACAACCAATTGATGGAATTACGTCGGCATCCGAACCCAAAACACAACAGCAACACGAAACAAAGACACAGGAAGAAGAAGGGTCTCGATTGCAACTAGGGCAAGAGAAGGGGAAGGTCTCAATCGCAACGAGGGCGAGAGAAAAGAATTAGTGTCAGTGGTTAGTCAAACTCGACAAGACATCGCATCTCGTGCCTACGTATCTCATCTGGACATGAGAATCAGAGTTGCCGTAGTTCGGCTAAACTATTCCTGTTGGTTTGTGTTTTTTAAGTGGATAACGTCACTACGCAATCTACCGGATGCTCGACCTTTGGAGACTTACTCACCTGTAGTAGAAGGAGTTGACATATCCTTAAGAGGGGATAATGTTTGTTTGTGTTTTAGGAAAGCTCAAGCAAGAAAGGAAGTCCTATACGAAGGAACCGTGCTACCTTAATTGACATGCAAACGAGACTACGCGGAGTCTAGCAAACCTAGGGGATACAATCACACCACACAAACATATACAGCATGAAATAAACACACCAACAAGGGGCTCAAACATCAGGGCTAGGCTTTAGTCGAGGGGTCATATCAACCTCAACAAACAAGCCTCTGTATCGGGGTCAGGTTAGCTCTTAACCTTGCCATTGAGGGGCTAAGGTGAAGCCAGATGAAAGGTGATGAGGGGTGTGCCTCATTGCTTCAATCTCAAGTCAGAGAGAGCATTAGACAAGGGAGCGTGGGTCCAGAATGGGGGGACCCTTCTACGCTCAGGACATAGACTCGATTGTACAATGTACAAGATCTTGGGCTTGGATCTCAATGCTACAACCATGTAATGGGAGCAAGGAGAAGACTCACAGAATAGTGGGGGATAGATTGCTTATCCCTACCTTCCACCAATTGCCTCAAATGAGGACTTTTCCTGCTTGGGACAAATATAAACATACACAAGCATTGCCTCTTAAGGAGGACTTCAGACAATGTGCCCGGCCCGGTAACAGCCGGGTCTCCAGACTACATGAAGAAGAAGGCTCTATACCTCAATGCCAATTGCTTATAAGCAAAGCAATGCAAGTTCTTAAGAGAACTGAGCAACTAAGTGTACCTGTACAAAAGTCAAACAGAATCAGCATCCCATTCATAATCAGACAACAACAATAAGAATCAATAATGTACAATCAAACAACAATGTGCAAGGCACAAGGCTCAATGTGAACCAACATCCTACAAAACAGCCACATTAGTTCACAAGTATCAAGCAAAATATCCCAAATGTGAAACAATATCCTTAAGCCTTAACTTCTTAACCTGAAAAGGCACAATCAACTTCAAATGTAAGTAACATGACCACTAGGACTAGCCTAGGGTCCAAAAGAAGGAAAAAATGTTAAAACAGCAACCAATTTATGATCAAAGTCAAGCTATTTCAATTACAAAGGGATACCAATTGGTCCCACACCCTAACTATGCACACATTTCAATTTATGCAACATATAAGGCAAAAGATGCAATGTTAAGTCACATATGCATGGCCAGCAAGATCACATACAAATAAATGCCAAAAAGGATCAATAAAATCCACAAAAATCATATCATAAACAGGGGACATTCAACAAGCTACATGTCAATTTTCATACAATTTGGCCTAGTGGAACTATGGGAATTAATTCAACATGTCAAGGCATGCAAAAACACAATCAAATGAAGCTACAAAATGTACATTAACTTCAATTCAATGGTAAACAGTGACATTACATGGGAAATGGATGGGACCAAAGCCAAATGAAAGCTACACATGTCAGGAACTATTCTACCAAATTTCATGGTCATATCATTCATCATGCTCATTCTATGCACAAAATAAGGCAAACTAGTTCAAAGGAAGCACTAAGCCTACAAACAGAATTATTGCATTCAAATCCACATCAACACAATCCCAAAAATTCTCAAATAATTTACACCTAAACAGGGGATATTCAAGGTCTACCATGTCAAATTTGAGCTCAATTGGGCAAATGGAACCATGTCAATGAAAATCAACAAAAACAGACACAATTATAGGCTCCAAATCACAACATCAATACGTGCTTCCACTTCAAAAATCCATATCTTAATGAAAACAATAAAGAAATGGATGAGACCAAAACAGGGAGGTCCTAACATGTGTCTACTACAAGCATATCAAATTTCATGAATATCCAATACACTATGAGCATTTCACAATGATTCTATCAACCTAGGTCACATGAGCTTGCAAAAATGAACACCAAAAATGAAAAATCATGATCAATTAGAAAATACAATGAACAATTCCACAAAAATTACCAAAGGATCCTAACATGTTAATGAGCATCCATACCAAATTTCAAACAATTCTAACAAGGATAGGTCATGCTAAAAAATCCAACAAGTTGGCATCAAGAGGTGTGACACAAATTGTCACACCTAAGTTTGAAAAATTGTAACTCAAAGGCCAGGTAACATAAATTCATGAAATTTACATGGAAAAAATCCTCAGCCAATCAAGATTCAACACAAAAATTTTCAGCCATTTATCATACAATATGAGGATTTCATGATCAAATCATTCAAAGGTATCAAATTATGCACATGTGGAAGAAACCCTAGGTCAAATGCAAAATATTCCAAGCACAACTTTGACCAATAGGTCAAAAATCATCTACAGTCAATGCCAAAGTCAACAAAATTATTTTTGCATTTTTGTGATTTTTCCATGATTTTATATGATTTTTCGAACATGCTAGGGATTATTTAACATTTTTTAGATTTTTATTGAAATTAATTAATTTAAATCAGAATGGCAATAACGTAATTATTGGGGCGGGGGCGGTAAACGCCCAATTTGAATTTTCAAATTGCATTTCAGATCAAACGCGTCTATTTCATCATCTTCAACATGAATATTTTCCAGAAACATGAACAAGGCTCAAGAACATCAAATCCACGAAACCTATCCAAAACTAACAAACTTATAGTCGTTGGAATCGCACGAGCACGTAGAACATGAATCTCAACTCCAATTAACCTAACAATTACTAAATCTCAAGAATCAAATGAGTTAGGGTTTTAGATTCAAACTTCGAGTTACGATTTCTCCCGCTATAGTCAACCATTCGCAATTCTAAGAGTAGCATCGTAATCTACGCGACAAGGCCTTTCTCACGCACACAATGATTGAATGAAAGTTTGAGGTCGAATTTTGAGCTAACCTGTTATGGAGTAGTGAAATCGGGGGGAATTCGCGTGCTTCAGCTGCAAACAGGTGCAATACAAACTCGAGGGAGTTGATCGATGCGTCCAGGTCCAGTCGCGGTGGTTCCTAGTGCTTGCAAATCGAGTTCACCATGAATGAAGCTTCCTTGCACAGTCGAGTCTTGGCGCGAATTTGATGGTGAAATGCGGAAACAGATGGAGATGATGATGAATCAAGATCAATGCCAAAAGAAATTCGAGAATTGATCAAGGAATGAAGAAGTTTGATGAGTTTTGGCTTTTGATTGTTCTTGAAGGATCTTGGAGAATTTTGATGATTTTGGATCTGATTTTTGGTGAAATGAAAATTCTGTTAGGTTTAGGAAGAGATTAAGCTTATATATGTTAGCTTAATCATGATTAATCAATGTGATTAACCAAATTGGCTATGTAAGCAAAAATGCATTTTCCTTCAAAATGGCCAAAAATGCCCTTCCTTCAAATCAGTCCAAATAGCAGCTCAATTTTGGTTCCAACAAGTCTAAAATACCATGTGTAATGTGTAGAAACAAGTTTCATTTCAATTGGCCAAGTATTCTTGAATTTCACCATGTGATGGAAAATGTCCAATTTATGCACTTTCATTCTTCAAGCCAAAACTCAAATTATGAGGCCTAGCCACGAAATGAGGATTCAAACACACTCCAAATGCCATTCCTGAGGTGTTACAAAAAGTCCCATCTCAAAATTCCAAATATTTTGACATTTGGACAATTTTGCCCCTGATCCAGTTTAACAGTCCAGTTGAAAAGTGACTTTTCGCATTGGCCACTTTTGGAAAAATCCAACGATGCACCCTTGAAGTACATGTCAAATGGAGTTTGTGCATATAAAGAACTTGCAATTTGGACAAACCATGTGGTAGTTATGGCCTCCTGATTACGGGTCTTTTCTGAAATTCACTGAGCCATATTTTGCAAACCACACATTGGATTTTCAAGTTCTTGGACTTTTTGGACTGGTGAGAACAAGATCTTCAACTTTCATGTTGGACAAAATTCCATTTGAAGCTTGTATGATGAAATTATTTTGAGGGGAAAAAGTTTCCATTTTGGGCAGCTGAGATTACAGGTCATCTGCTATTTTTGGAAATTTTCTGTCTGGCCTCCAAATCTTCAACCTTGGTCTTTGGCATGTCAAATGAGACTCATATGGACATGAATGAGGCCTTTAAAACCACTTCCCACCTTCCAATCCATAGAATCGGGCACAGTTGACCACAGTTGACTTTCTAGGGTTTCTGGTTGACTGAACAATGACTGGTGACTTCTGAGCATCCAATCTTTGGCCAAACCACTTCAAAATGATCCTTGGACCATATGAGCTTGAAAAATCAACCCTAGGGCTTTGTCTCAGTAAAAAATGGCACTTGCTTGCTTGATTGACTGATTCTCCTGATCAGTTTGTCCTGATTGGTCAGCTGAGCTTGCACTTGGGCAAAT
Organism: Lathyrus oleraceus; assembly: GCF_024323335.1. Lineage (NCBI taxonomy): Eukaryota > Viridiplantae > Streptophyta > Magnoliopsida > Fabales > Fabaceae > Lathyrus > Lathyrus oleraceus. Next base: position 438,057,135 of record NC_066582.1, on the reverse strand, counting down.
GGACAATGCAATGTTATGCAGTGGACATTGTTAATGCTATGACCTAATATGAAATGAATGTATTCAATGGTAGGGTGCAAATTTGAGGTGCTACAGCTGCCCCTATTCAATCAACTGGGACCCGAATGGATGAGAGCAATGGCTGTCAGACTTTCAGGGTAAACAGGGATTGAATACCAAGAACCGTAGAAATTTGCACACTGCTGGGAATTTTTCTTGTTTTCTTCTTTCTCCTATCTTCTCTTCAAAAGCACAACCACATCCAGACATCGACACACGATGACTGGGATCAGAAATCTCAACTAGATGCTAGCGGACAACTAGGAAAAACTCAACGTTTACCAAGACCAACGGAGAGGTAAATCAACTCTACTGGGGATAACCAGGAAAGGATACAAGCATACGTCAGCGGACGCAATGGGAAAAACTCAGCGTTTACCAAAACCAACGGAGAGGTAACCAAACATCATCGGATGAATGGGAAGAGAGATACAACCATACGTCAGCGGACGAAATGGGGAAAAACTCAACGTTTACCAAGACCAACGGAGAGGTAACCAATCATTAATGAATGAATGGAAAGAGAGATACAACCATACGTCAGCGGACGAAATGGGGAAAAACTCAACGTTTACCAAGACCAACGGAGAGGTAACCAATCATTAATGAATGAATGGAAAGAGAGATACAACCATACGTCAGCGGACGAAATGGGGAAAAACTCAACGTTTACCAAGACCAACGGAGAGGTAACCAATCATTAATGAATGAATGGAAAGAGAGATACAACCATACGTCAGCGGACGTAATGGGGAAAAACTCAGCGTTTACCAAGACCAACGGAGAGGTAACCAGACATCATAGGATGAATGGGCAGACTCGACCAGACGTCATAGGACGAAAGGGAGAAGCTCGACGTTTATCGACACCAACGGAGAAGGAGAAAACTCAGCCAAGACGTCATAGGACGAAAGGGAGACTCAACGTTTATCGACACCAACGGAGAGGGAGGAAACTCAGCCAGACGTCATAGGACGAAAGGGAGACTCAACGTTTATCGACACCAACGGAGAAGGAGGAAACTCAGCCAGACGTCATAGGACGAAAGGGAGACTCAACCAGACGTCATAGGACGAAAGGGAGAATGAGAAAGCCACTTCACGAGGGAAAGGCACCACAACCGGAAACCGAATAGGACGTCTACTGGGAATTCTGGTTGGGAAGTCAACCAGACATTAATGAATGAACTGGGAATAGGGTATACAATCAGACGTTCATGGACGAATGAGAAAAACACAACGTTTATCGAAACCAACGGGGAGGTAGATCCACTTGGGGAAAGGTACAACTAGACGTCATAGGACGAATAGGAAAAACTCGACGTTTATCGACACCAACGGAGAGGAGGAATATTCTGAGGGGAATCATCTGGTATTACCAAATGATCTGCAGGGAACAATCAACTATACGTCATAGGACGCACAGGAAAAACTCGACGTTTATCGACACCAACGGAGAGGAGAAAACTTTTGGGGACGACACTGTGGGGAAAGATATCAACTATACGCCAACGGACGCATAGGAAAAACTCGACGTTTATCGACACCAACGGAGAGGAGGACTCTGTTCTGAGGGGAATCATCTGGTATTACCAAATGATCTGCGGGGAACAATCAACTATACGTCATAGGACGCACAGGAAAAACTCGACGTTTATCGACACCAACGGAGAGGAGAAAACTTTTGGGGAGAGCGAACACAACCAAATCATCAATGGATGATGGGAAAAACTCGACGTTTATCGACACCAACGGAGAGGAGGACTCACTGGGGATCAAGGTCACGACAGAGAGCAGACAGGAAGGAACACCAAGAATACCAGGTTGTGGGCATGAAAAAGGTGACCGACCAAAGCGTGAATTGGTTCGTGCTCCAAAACACTCGACATCCTGAAGAGGGCTAGAAAAGCAGTCTTGTTAAAGGATGGACATTCGATTCCACAAGGAATACGAATCTTACTCGACTGGGGAGGACGACTTCGACCCAAGAGCGCGTGAGACATATTATCTATAGCCGTCAAAACGTAAATAATAGACTCGCATGGAAGATTATCCATAACCGGGTTGGTTGTTAGATGGATAGATCAACCGACATCATCCTGAAGAGAGCGAAGGCAAACTTGTTAAAGGATGGAAATTCGATTCCACAAGGAATACGAATCTTACTCTGCTGGAGAAAACAATCAAAAGACTGACCAGAGAGTGCATGAGATATATTATCTATAGCCGTCAAAACGTAGATAATACACTCGCATGGAAGATTATCCATAACCGGGTTGCAGGTTGTTAAATGGATAAACGACCGAAAAGAAAGGCATCGGGGTACCAAGAATAGGTATGCAAAGATGACCGATCAAAAAGAGGATAAAGTTGCTACTCGGAGCAAATATCCAAAAGAAAGGGAGAGACCCACTGGGGACAATACTGCTTGATCAAGGCGAGTATCCAGAGGGGAAAAGAATATCAATACCGCAAACCGGATACTGATAACTGCAAAGAGGGGATTACATCTACCGGTTAGTAGGCAGAAAACCACGGAAAAGTAACCAGTCATCGATAAGATGAGCACACAGGGTTAACTCCACCAAGGGGATGAAGTGGGATTTTACAACTACCAGCTAATAGGTAGAAAACCACAAAGATAGGACTTACAACTACCGGGTTGTAGGTAGAAGCCAACCGATAGAATGAACCACAAAGGTTACCTCTGTGAGGGGATGAAAGTGGGATTTTACAACTACCGGTTGGGTAGAAAACCACAAAGATAGGACTTACAACTACCGGTTTGTAGGTAGAGGCCACCGACAGAATGAACCACAAAGGTTACCTCTGCTAGGGGACGAAAGTGGGATTTTACAACTACCGGTTGGGTAGAAAACCACAAAGATAGGACTTACAACTACCGGTTTGTAGGTAGAGGCCAACAAATTCCGCTGAGGATAAGATGAATGAGTGCCGGTTAGTGAGCAACTATTCATTTATGCCCCAGGGAAGTACAAGAAACAGTCAACGGGGAGCCAATTTAGGATCGATCCAAAAAGGCAGACTGAATCAAGACTCATCCTAACGAGGAAAAAACTCGATAGGGAAACCCGTCCCGTGAGGGAGGGAACGGAAGCAACCGTCATCCACGAGGATCTAACTCAGTGGGGAGCGCAGAAAGAAATGGTAGACACTTTTCTGCTTAAGGGGTAGACTCTACATGGAGAGATCAGACACACCCACATCTACTAAGAGGCTACTGGGTAGAACCAGGTTTTTCTTTCACCAACGGATGAGGAAATAAACCTCTCTGGGGGTACCAATCCTGAGTGCCGTTAGGAGCAACTGTAGCGAAAGCGCTGTACAGACGTCGAACAAGAAGCTGCCTCTGCCGGGGAGACGGTCTGATCGGGTTAACACATGAATGCATATGTTTGAATTTTTCTATGGCGTAATGCTCCATTATGAATGGAAATGCTACGCGATTTGAGGATGCAATGATCACTACATGCAAAATGCAAAGTGAATGAAAACCCCGCTAGGGAGCCCACTGATCAAATACTCCACTCTGTGGGGAGACTCTGCTTGAGGAAATCTGCTTGATGAAAACTCTGTAGGGAGAGCACTGACTTCTCACTCATGCTGGAGAACAGAGATACCAAGAATCAGCCAGATCTCTGGTGAAAATAGATAGGCATCGATGAAGTTCCTCATGTCAACCACTCTGCTGAGGACCTACCTGAAAAAATGACGGAATACTGAGACGTCAATCCTCCAAATACCGAATCATTGCAGAAAAGCATTCGTGCCAGGGAGAAGAGAAGACTGCTCTGCTGGAGAGACGAAAATTGAAGTCTTCAGTACACCTACTGCTCGAGAACTGGCCCACGATAATGTCCAAAACAACAACCTTGCTGGGGATGCCCCACGATAGGGCTCAAACAGCACTCTATTAGGGATGCCCCACCATAGGGCTAACAGAGACTTGAAGAAAACATGTTGCACTATCGGGGACGTGAAGATGAACAACTTCAACCAACACTGCACTGAGCAACCTCGCTGAGGAGAGACCATGAAAAGGTTCTACAGGACAAAGATACAGTTATGCTCGAGATACGAACGACTGTCTTACCCGTCGGTAATCATACCACCCTTGGGAGAGCACTGCGGGTCTCTTAGGTATCCTTTCATCATTGTGAATGTTCACTTTGTTTAAGAACAATTTTGTGAAAAATTTTGTTTATTTTGAAAACAATGATACTTTATCAATTAAAACATGCAAAACATTTGTTGAGTTGAAACAAATAAGAGTGCAAATAATGGGGTAAAAGCTCAAATCGATGTGATGGAATGGTAGTCTGCAAAGGGCGAGACTCCATAGATCTGTACAAGTTTGAAATCGGTGATATATATTGGAGAGGGCTACATTGAACATAATGACCTTTCCTCTACCATTCTGAATCTCGATGTATTCGGAGCTTCGGTCGACGACGCATAGAGAATTCCTGGCGGATGACAGATATAGAACACGGTCTTGTCAAGATGCAGTTACTTGCCAAATCCCTAATTTTTGCCTAGATTGCCCCGGTGTGAGGTGCTCAATCTAGCGAGATGCAAATTCTTTTTTCAATGTCTCTAACTTTTGCCTGGATCGCCCTTTCGGGTTTTCAATCCACCGAGACGCTCCTTTTTGCCTAAGTTACCCTTTGGGGTGTTCAACTTAGCGAGCTGTTTTGCTTTTTTTGTTTAGGCTAAGTATTTCTTGACTGCATCTGGATTCACAGGACGAGTGAACTTTTTCATCCATTGCTGTAAGTGTCAAAGCACCGCCTGAAAAGGCTCTCTTGAAAACATATGAACGTTCATAGCTTGGAGTCCACTTGCCCCTGGAATCGGGCACGAAAGACAAGACTTTCTTGAGCACAAGGTCATTTTATCAGAACTCGAGACTCGACCTTCTAGTCGAATGCTTTCGTCACTCTCTGCTGATATAACTGACCATGACACCTGGCAGTTAATCTCTTCTTTTCGATCGAATTCAGCATCAGTCAACTTGGGACTCTGAGGGTGCTATTTTTCCTTTGTTTTTTCTTTTGATTTTGCTTTTGATTTCTTTTGATTTCTTTTGCACCCTTTCTTTCTTTGTTTTTTTTTTTTGATTGATTTTTTCTTGATGCCCCAGTTGGCTGTTCTGCTGATTCTCGAGATGCAGCTGAGTGATCTTCTTTTCTTGCTCAAGAAGTCGGGAAATCTCGTCAGGAATCCCTTCAACATCATCTTCTTCTACTTCGAATACAGGGAATTCAAAATTGGGAGATGACGTCCGATCACTATGTTCAATGGGTTTGAGAAACAACCTGCATAATGATTTCGATATGAAAAACTTTTTGGAAAACAAACAAGACAATCGTTATGCAGATGAAAAGATTGCTTTTATTCCTGTTTTTAGGGTTTTTTGTGATCACCAATTTCATGCAAAAAGCGAAAAGGGAAAACAATTGGAAAAACAAATGTTTAACATGCATTTACTTGAATGAAAATATCATTGCACAAAATGTTGCCAACAATGTCATCACTTCTCCTTTTGGCATGGGAGAAGGGTTTTTAAACAAAGTGATTATTACTCTGACTTATGAACAACTGTAGGAACGCCCACAGTGACCCAATTGTGATAGATCCCACCAGGGATAACAACGGTCAGAATCTCTTGCATTAGTAGCTTCTGCTTTTGATCAACCCTCTTTGTTGAAGACCTCAGGAGAAAGGCCAACGCCAGCCCGCGACTTGTTATCTTCAAGCTTGATTAACACGGGGACCCAAGTCTTCAAAGTTCAGAATACCTGACTGCACGAGGTCTTGAACCTTCATTTTCAACTGAAAGCAACTATCCACATCATGACCAGGAGCACCCGAATGATACACACAATGCTGCTCAGGCCTATACCACCACCGAGGGTTGACGGGTATAGCCGGCGGGTCTCTGGGAGTAATCAAGTTCCGCTCTATCAACGAGGGATACAGCTCTGCGTAAGACATAGGGATCGGATCAAAAATGACCCTCTTCCTCTCATTACTTGTACCGGCTTGATTATCATAGGGAGGCTGGTAAGCCTGCTGTTGCGGACGATGTTGCTGATGTTGATACCGCTGAATTGGCCTTCCCTGTTGCTGTCGGGTTGCTGGAATAGTCACAGCGACAGCTTGTCGATATTGTCCTCTGTTCGCACTCCCTCGCCGGTGCACATTTGTTTCACTCTCTCCCCTTTTGGGTGCCCCAGAGAATGGCTTCTTAGAATTCAACGAACTTGAAGAGCCACGATAGCGAACCGGAGTACGGGTTGCTCTGACGTTAACAATTTCTGTAGCAAGAGGCTGTCCATTGATTATGATACCCCTCAAATCATCATCCACGTCGTAGTTGTTGACGGGAATAGTGACAGCAGCAATTTGATCATTAACGGGGACCCCCTCTGGTGAAGCACGACTGGGCGGCAGAATCATGGCTTCCTGTCTCTGGGCTAAGGCTCGCAGCTCCTCTTGCCCCTGAACGACCCCTTGCATCATGGTCATGAACTGGGCCATGTTTGCCCTCATCTCAGCCAACTCAGTCTGAACCTGATCCATACTCCTTTGATGATCTGATCTGGTTGCGGTGCGGACGATGATCAACAATCCTGTCTCAGACAGGAGCCAGAGTGAGAAGTCCGAACTAGAACACCTGTTATGCAACATGTTATGATTATGATGCTAATGCCTATGATGCACATGATAATGATCATTTCTCAGGCCTTCAAAGAGCCTGATTCATCTTCGAAAAAAAAACAATCTGCAGCAACGACACAGTATACAAGAGCAATGAGTACCGAGTGAAACCAACAATTTCATCTGTAAATGAGCACCCGGATCTATCAGTGAACAGACTCTGGAATGTACCTGAGAAATGATATGCATGCAGAGATCATTTTTTTTTTCTCTTTTTTTCTTCAAATTTTTTATTGATTCTTTTTTTTTGTTGATTGCGTTTCTTTTGAAAAATAAACATGCTATGATGCACATGATACAGACACGACTGGCAAGCTGTGCATATCTGGACACAGGATCGAAGCTTCGGCTCGAACTCTGATCACAATCATCTGAAACCCAAAGTCAACTGGTCAACTGTCGTCTGAACCCAATCTGAGGAACCGAGTCGCCAACGGAGCAACCTTAAATTCAGCCCAGGGTTCCGAAATAAACGGAACCCTCTGATCAATACCGGGGTCAAACCTCCGGCGTCCAGAAATAACGATCCTTAAATCCGACTTATAAATATGACTCTGATCAACGAAACCAAAAGTCACCATCAAAGTCACCATCAGAACATGCATCTGTAAGAATCACCCTCCCCTCACAGGTAAATTCTAATCAGGTCATCCTAAGGCGGATAATAGTCTCGACAATCGGGCAAAGATACTCAATGGGTTTGCCCTTTCGGGTGTGCCATTGTAGCTCCCTTAAGATTGTCTCAACCAAGAATCCGGGAAAGAACGGTCACCAGAGTCAACAGTTCAGATGAAGTAACTCAACCAAAGTGGAATACCCACAGAGGCAAGCACTATCAAATGAACCTCGTCCGGCTCGTGGTACATCATGTTGCCAGGCACATGTTGACCTAACATGAAGGAGGCAACATGAGACCACACTAATCCTAGGTGTATACTCGGGCCTGGGTTTTAGCCCCACTCAGAACACCCACCCCAAACAGAGGAACCACCTGCACAGAGAACAACTCAATGATAGTATGATGCATGCAAACATAAATGCAAACAATAAATGCAAACAATAAATGAAATGAATGCAATAAATAACAGCAAAAAGCAACCAAAGCCCTAACCTAGAGAGCGCTAGGAGAGACTCGCCTAGGGAAGAAGGACCAGCACAGGTCAACTTCTCTTCATGTCCCCAGCAGAGTCGCCAGCTGTCGCATTACGCGAAAAACCGGCGGGAAAACGAAACAACAGAGCCGCCACCGTGCGTTATTTATCCCAAAAGAGGGAAAGGAAACGCTCAGAGTAAACCTGGAAAAGACATGGTCTCGCGACCAAAGAGAATGGGATCGGGAGTCGGTTATGCGAAGGGAAGGTATTAGCACCCCTACGCATCCGTCGTACTCGACGGGATCCACGCACAATAGGAAGGAAAATTGGTTGCTAAAACACTGCTCAAAATCACACACACTGGCTGAAAGAGACACAAGAAAACAAGACTGAAACTGACTCGGCAGGACATCGTATCCTGGGCCTACTTAGTCTATCAGGCATAGACATCAGAGTCAAAGTAGTTCGGACTGGGGAAACGACACATGCTCGCTAGGATATCGCATCCTATGCATACGTATCTCCTTTGGACGAAGGAGAATCAGAGCATCCGTAGCTCGGCTAACACGCACACAAACAAATACAGGCAATGGCAAACGTGGAGCCTGAATGCCAATCACTGGGCTTACATCAGCATCCGAACCAAAAACGCACACAAGAAGGCAAACGTGGAGCCCGACAACCAATTGATGGAATTACGTCGGCATCCGAACCCACAACACACTCAAAAGGGCAAACATGGAGCCCGACAACCAATTGATGGAATTACGTCGGCATCCGAACCCAAAACACACTCAAAAGGGCAAACATGGAGCCCGACAACCAATTGATGGAATTACGTCGGCATCCGAACCCAAAACACAACAGCAACACGAAACAAAGACACAGGAAGAAGAAGGGTCTCGATTGCAACTAGGGCAAGAGAAGGGGAAGGTCTCAATCGCAACGAGGGCGAGAGAAAAGAATTAGTGTCAGTGGTTAGTCAAACTCGACAAGACATCGCATCTCGTGCCTACGTATCTCATCTGGACATGAGAATCAGAGTTGCCGTAGTTCGGCTAAACTATTCCTGTTGGTTTGTGTTTTTTAAGTGGATAACGTCACTACGCAATCTACCGGATGCTCGACCTTTGGAGACTTACTCACCTGTAGTAGAAGGAGTTGACATATCCTTAAGAGGGGATAATGTTTGTTTGTGTTTTAGGAAAGCTCAAGCAAGAAAGGAAGTCCTATACGAAGGAACCGTGCTACCTTAATTGACATGCAAACGAGACTACGCGGAGTCTAGCAAACCTAGGGGATACAATCACACCACACAAACATATACAGCATGAAATAAACACACCAACAAGGGGCTCAAACATCAGGGCTAGGCTTTAGTCGAGGGGTCATATCAACCTCAACAAACAAGCCTCTGTATCGGGGTCAGGTTAGCTCTTAACCTTGCCATTGAGGGGCTAAGGTGAAGCCAGATGAAAGGTGATGAGGGGTGTGCCTCATTGCTTCAATCTCAAGTCAGAGAGAGCATTAGACAAGGGAGCGTGGGTCCAGAATGGGGGGACCCTTCTACGCTCAGGACATAGACTCGACTGTACAATGTACAAGATCTTGGGCTTGGATCTCAATGCTACAACCATGTAATGGGAGCAAGGAGAAGACTCACAGAATAGTGGGGGATAGATTGCTTATCCCTACCTTCCACCAATTGCCTCAAATGAGGACTTTTCCTGCTTGGGACAAATATAAACATACACAAGCATTGCCTCTTAAGGAGGACTTCAGACAATGTGCCCGGCCCGGTAACAGCCGGGTCTCCAGACTACATGAAGAAGAAGGCTCTATACCTCAATGCCAATTGCTTATAAGCAAAGCAATGCAAGTTCTTAAGAGAACTGAGCAACTAAGTGTACCTGTACAAAAGTCAAACAGAATCAGCATCCCATTCATAATCAGACAACAACAATAAGAATCAATAATGTACAATCAAACAACAATGTGCAAGGCACAAGGCTCAATGTGAACCAACATCCTACAAAACAGCCACATTAGTTCACAAGTATCAAGCAAAATATCCCAAATGTGAAACAATATCCTTAAGCCTTAACTTCTTAACCTGAAAAGGCACAATCAACTTCAAATGTAAGTAACATGACCACTAGGACTAGCCTAGGGTCCAAAAGAAGGAAAAAATGTTAAAACAGCAACCAATTTATGATCAAAGTCAAGCTATTTCAATTACAAAGGGATACCAATTGGTCCCACACCCTAACTATGCACACATTTCAATTTATGCAACATATAAGGCAAAAGATGCAATGTTAAGTCACATATGCATGGCCAGCAAGATCACATACAAATAAATGCCAAAAAGGATCAATAAAATCCACAAAAATCATATCATAAACAGGGGACATTCAACAAGCTACATGTCAATTTTCATACAATTTGGCCTAGTGGAACTATGGGAATTAATTCAACATGTCAAGGCATGCAAAAACACAATCAAATGAAGCTACAAAATGTACATTAACTTCAATTCAATGGTAAACAGTGACATTACATGGGAAATGGATGGGACCAAAGCCAAATGAAAGCTACACATGTCAGGAACTATTCTACCAAATTTCATGGTCATATCATTCATCATGCTCATTCTATGCACAAAATAAGGCAAACTAGTTCAAAGGAAGCACTAAGCCTACAAACAGAATTATTGCATTCAAATCCACATCAACACAATCCCAAAAATTCTCAAATAATTTACACCTAAACAGGGGATATTCAAGGTCTACCATGTCAAATTTGAGCTCAATTGGGCAAATGGAACCATGTCAATGAAAATCAACAAAAACAGACACAATTATAGGCTCCAAATCACAACATCAATACGTGCTTCCACTTCAAAAATCCATATCTTAATGAAAACAATAAAGAAATGGATGAGACCAAAACAGGGAGGTCCTAACATGTGTCTACTACAAGCATATCAAATTTCATGAATATCCAATACACTATGAGCATTTCACAATGATTCTATCAACCTAGGTCACATGAGCTTGCAAAAATGAACACCAAAAATGAAAAATCATGATCAATTAGAAAATACAATGAACAATTCCACAAAAATTACCAAAGGATCCTAACATGTTAATGAGCATCCATACCAAATTTCAAACAATTCTAACAAGGATAGGTCATGCTAAAAAATCCAACAAGTTGGCATCAAGAGGTGTGACACAAATTGTCACACCTAAGTTTGAAAAATTGTAACTCAAAGGCCAGGTAACATAAATTCATGAAATTTACATGGAAAAAATCCTCAGCCAATCAAGATTCAACACAAAAATTTTCAGCCATTTATCATACAATATGAGGATTTCATGATCAAATCATTCAAAGGTATCAAATTATGCACATGTGGAAGAAACCCTAGGTCAAATGCAAAATATTCCAAGCACAACTTTGACCAATAGGTCAAAAATCATCTACAGTCAATGCCAAAGTCAACAAAATTATTTTTGCATTTTTGTGATTTTTCCATGATTTTATATGATTTTTCGAACATGCTAGGGATTATTTAACATTTTTTAGATTTTTATTGAAATTAATTAATTTAAATCAGAATGGCAATAACGTAATTATTGGGGCGGGGGCGGTAAACGCCCAATTTGAATTTTCAAATTGCATTTCAGATCAAACGCGTCTATTTCATCATCTTCAACATGAATATTTTCCAGAAACATGAACAAGGCTCAAGAACATCAAATCCACGAAACCTATCCAAAACTAACAAACTTATAGTCGTTGGAATCGCACGAGCACGTAGAACATGAATCTCAACTCCAATTAACCTAACAATTACTAAATCTCAAGAATCAAATGAGTTAGGGTTTTAGATTCAAACTTCGAGTTACGATTTCTCCCGCTATAGTCAACCATTCGCAATTCTAAGAGTAGCATCGTAATCTACGCGACAAGGCCTTTCTCACGCACACAATGATTGAATGAAAGTTTGAGGTCGAATTTTGAGCTAACCTGTTATGGAGTAGTGAAATCGGGGGGAATTCGCGTGCTTCAGCTGCAAACAGGTGCAATACAAACTCGAGGGAGTTGATCGATGCGTCCAGGTCCAGTCGCGGTGGTTCCTAGTGCTTGCAAATCGAGTTCACCATGAATGAAGCTTCCTTGCACAGTCGAGTCTTGGCGCGAATTTGATGGTGAAATGCGGAAACAGATGGAGATGATGATGAATCAAGATCAATGCCAAAAGAAATTCGAGAATTGATCAAGGAATGAAGAAGTTTGATGAGTTTTGGCTTTTGATTGTTCTTGAAGGATCTTGGAGAATTTTGATGATTTTGGATCTGATTTTTGGTGAAATGAAAATTCTGTTAGGTTTAGGAAGAGATTAAGCTTATATATGTTAGCTTAATCATGATTAATCAATGTGATTAACCAAATTGGCTATGTAAGCAAAAATGCATTTTCCTTCAAAATGGCCAAAAATGCCCTTCCTTCAAATCAGTCCAAATAGCAGCTCAATTTTGGTTCCAACAAGTCTAAAATACCATGTGTAATGTGTAGAAACAAGTTTCATTTCAATTGGCCAAGTATTCTTGAATTTCACCATGTGATGGAAAATGTCCAATTTATGCACTTTCATTCTTCAAGCCAAAACTCAAATTATGAGGCCTAGCCACGAAATGAGGATTCAAACACACTCCAAATGCCATTCCTGAGGTGTTACAAAAAGTCCCATCTCAAAATTCCAAATATTTTGACATTTGGACAATTTTGCCCCTGATCCAATTTAACAGTCCAGTTGAAAAGTGACTTTTCGCATTGGCCACTTTTGGAAAAATCCAACGATGCATCCTTGAAGTACATGTCAAATGGAGTTTGTGCATATAAAGAACTTGCAATTTGGACAAACCATGTGGTAGTTATGGCCTCCTGATTACGGGTCTTTTCTGAAATTCACTGAGCCATATTTTGCAAACCACACATTGGATTTTCAAGTTCTTGGACTTTTTGGACTGGTGAGAACAAGATCTTCAACTTTCATGTTGGACAAAATTCCATTTGAAGCTTGTATGATGAAATTATTTTGAGGGGAAAAAGTTTCCATTTTGGGCAGCTGAGATTACAGGTCATCTGCTATTTTTGGAAATTTTCTGTCTGGCCTCCAAATCTTCAACCTTGGTCTTTGGCATGTCAAATGAGACTCATATGGACATGAATGAGGCCTTTCAAACCACTTCCCACCTTCCAATCCATAGAATCGGGCACAGTTGACCACAGTTGACCACAGTTGACTTTCTAGGGTTTCTGGTTGACTGAACAATGACTGGTGACTTCTGAGCATCCAATCTTTGGCCAAACCACTTCAAAATGATCCTTGGACCATATGAGCTTGAAAAATCAACCCTAGGGCTTTGTCTCAGTAAAAAATGGCACTTGCTTGCTTGATTGACTGATTCTCCTGATCAGTTTCTCCTGATTGGTCAGCTGAGCTTGCACTTGGGCAAATGGACAATGCAATGTTATGCAGTGGACATTGTTAATGCTATGACCTAATATGAAATGAATGTATTCAATGGTAGGGTGCAAATTTGAGGTGCTACAAATGGCCCTGGTTGAAATCCTAACCCTACCATATCCTTGTTATCAGCGGCCTCCATAACACGGCCCAACTTATCAATACTGCCAGCCTAAATAGCCTCTTGTGCATCTTTCAAAGAAGACATGGGCGCCCCAGCTTTCTTCAATTCATCAGCAATGGAAAAAGCTTGAAACGGAGTTCCAACTTCCTCCTTAGCATCAACGTAAGTGAAAGATGACAAATGGCTCACCAACAATGCCTTCTCTCCACCAATAACGACAAGTTTTCCGTTCTTCACAAATTTCAGCTTCTGGTGAATAATAGATGTCACCGCTCCAGCTTCATGAATCCATGGCCTTCCCAACAAGCAACTGTAGGCCGGGTGGATATCCATTACCTATAAAGTAATTTGGAAATCACTCGGACCTATCTTCATTGGAAGGTCCACTTTTCCAATGACGGTTTTTCGAGAACCATCAAATGTTTTAACAACCACGCCATTGTACCTCATTGGGGCGCCTTGGTAGGAGAGTCTTGACAGAGTTAACTTCAGTAATATGTTCAATGAGACCATGTGTCAACCAACACATTGGACAGAGCGTCCTCCTTGCAATTCATCGAAATATGTAATGCCAAATTGTGATTTTGGCCTTCCTTAGGAAGTTCTTCTTCACAAATGCTCAGATTGTTACAAGAAGTGATGTTGGCAAAAATATGGTCAAACTGATCCACGGTTACATCATGTTTAACATAATCATGTTTCAATACTCTCTGTAGTGCTTCTATGTACGCTTCAGAATTCATTAGCAATGATATCACATAGATATTTGACGGCGTCTAAAGCAGCTGCTCCACAATGTTGAATTCACTTCTTTTGATTAATCTTAACACCTCATCATCATCGTTAGTCTTTAATTTGTTGGATTCAACAGACTGACACATTGGGGCACCAACCAGATTCACTGCAGGAATCTCTGCCTTCTTACTTACTGACATATCTTCCACAACTTTTGGGAACACTGGACTGAACACACAACCGCTACGGGTCACCTTTGCAATATCCGCAATATTTACCACTGATTCTGTAACTCGTAGAGGAACCTCTTGACCATTTTCAATCATTGTGGCATTATACTGGTATGGCACAGATTTATCGGATGTATACGAGACAGGGCCCACTAACCATATAATGAACGAGGATACCGGTCTATTGACATTATTGGTGTTGCTGCTATCAAGCTGAATGACTACCCGCTTAGGGGTTTAAAACATCGGCACAATGACATTCACATCATCTCCCATATACCTTGACTGTTGAATTTGGATTACATTCTCATCCATCAACTTCTGGATATCCCTTTTGACAATCATACACTGACGGGGGTTCACACTGCAAATGACATAACCATCATGGTCATGTTCACATTCACTAATTAAACACAGGGTTCTATGTATTTCCACCAGAGACCTTAGAATACGTCTCACATAAAAAACTCTGAAGTTCCCTGGACAACCGTCCACCATGTTGATAAAAGCGTTATCATGAGCAGGCAACGAATTGGATTTTACATTCGGTGCTCTGTCCTCAAAGGACACCATACCACTCTTCACAAGCTTCTGAACTTCATACTTTAGAGGGTAACAATTCTCTATATCATGACCAGGGTCTCCCTGTTGAAAAGCACAACGAATATCAGGTTTGAACCACCATGGTAGTGGCTCAGGAACTTGTGGAGGGTTTCTCGGCTGAATGAGATTCTTGAGTACCAGAGACGACTAAAACTCTATGTATGTCATAGGAATAGGGTCAAAGGAGACCTTCTTCCTCTCAAAATTTTGTAGATGATGATTGTTGTTATTGTAGTTGGTTCTTTGTTGCGGTTGTTGTTGATGTTGTTGTTGCTGAATTGGAACTGATTAATTGTTGGAATTGTTGGAAAAAATTGGAATTATTGAAGAAACTTGGTGTTGATGTTGACGGGGTTGAGAACTTTTCCTGACATGAGGCCTCATCTGCCTCCCTACTGACACTGAATTAGTTTCTCCCTCCTTCTTCTTAGAGAAACTCCCACCATACTTCTTACTGGTCGGCGCTTCCTCTTTAGTCAAACGTCCTTCACGGACTCCTACCTCTAGCCTCATCCCCATGTTTACCATTTCGGTAAAATCATTGGGGGCACTTGAAATCATGCGTTCGTAATAAAACGAACTCAGCGTCTTCAAGAAGATCTTAGTTATCTCCTTCTCTTCAAGAGGTGGACTGATCTGAGCAGCTAACTCCCTCCATCTATGTGCATACTCTTTGAATGTATATTTGTACTTCTGAGACATAGACCTCTACTGGTCTCTATCTAGCGTCATATCAACGTTGTACTTATACTGCTTGACAAAGGCCTCGCCTAGGTCATTGAAAGTACAAACGCTTGCACTGTCCAGGCTCATATACCATCTCAAGGCAGCTCCAATTAAATTGTCTTGGAAGTAGTGAATCAATAGCTGATCATTATCAGTTTGAGTATACATTTTCCTGACATACATAACAAGATGGCTCAACGGGCAAGTATTCTCTTTGTAATTTTCAAAGTCTTGGACCTTAAATTTCACTGGAATCTTAACGTTAGGAAACAAACAGAGTTCAGCAGCACTCTTGCCAAACAAATCTTTCCCTCTTAGAGTCTTCAACTCTTTGTGCAACTCAAGGAATTGATCTTTCATCTCATCCATCTTTTCGTAGACATCTAAACCTTCAGACGGCTCAAAGTGGTAGATAGTCTCCTCAACACGAGGCAGAGTATGAACAATGGGAGGAGGCACTGACATGACCGAGCTAGATGTCGACAGAGAAATACACGTGGGTGCATACCCCTCTAGCATGAAATTTGGTGGCATTCCCCAAGGGAATCCAGCAGGCATGGAGGGAATGGGCTGGTTGGCAGCAGCAACAGGAACATTTGATTAAATAATCTCATAAATGATAGTCCTCTGAGGATGGGGAGTTGTAGGAGACGGTGACAGCTGGTTTTGAGCAGCAATCATGTATTCCATCAGCGCCGTAAGTCTGGCGATATCATCCTTCAGCTCTTTGTTCTCTTGCTCTAGATGCTCCATTCTCTTCGGTTGATTAGCACGGGTGTTATGACGGTGAGTCAGCTTGGCTGAATGCACAGAAGAAGAACTGATAAGACATCTGGCGGAAGAAACCTGTCATGCAAATGATGCAATGCAATGTTTTTTTTATTGTTTTTTAATTTCAAGGAACATATGAAGTCTCATTTGCATATATATATATATATATATATATATATATATATATATATATATATATATATATATATATATATATATATATATTCAAATAATAATAATAATAATTCGATTGACGATAAAATCTCTTTTTATTTCATAAAGTTGGAAGGATTACACTGAGTACATTTTTCAGAAACCAAAGTACAAATACAAGAGAAAAGGAAAATGTCTTCCTAAGGATCCCTAACAACTGCATCAGATGATCTGGTTATGGGTGCATACTTCCTTCGGATGCGTCGAATCTCGGACTCAAATGATGTCTTCATCTAAGCTTTCTCGAGGACTAGTTGATCAACAATCTTCTTCCAAACACCGGAAGGTTGAGGCATGCTAGAGGAAGATAAACCTTTTGGCTCTCTCTGTCTCTTCACTGCACGGTCTTCAAGAATCTCGATAAGTGCATCTTTGTCTTTAGACTCAAGCTGCAACTCCTCATGCTTTCGGCTCAAAGCATGGAACCGCTCTTCTCACACATCTTTCTCTTGCTTCATCTTGGTAAGTGTGTCTTCCAACTCCTCTACATCTTGGTTATGGAGAGTTGATGGCTCAGCGACAACCACAAACATAGGTCTTTCACAAGCGTATGGCATCTTCAGCTCCAAAGCTCTCTTCTTCACCCAAATAGTGTAAGCTTCTAAAGCTACACAGTTGCATGGACCAAACTCGGCTCTTCCCTTCCTATGCACATTATGCCAAGCATGTATCATCCTCTTCTTCAAAAGTTGGGGATCCTTACCTTCTTGATAAAATATACCTTCTAACTGAGTGTTATTAGGTTTGTCTCTCAAGGGGAACCCAAGTTGACAATGGGCCAATGATGGGTTGTAGTTGATTCCTCCTTGTGTACCAATAAGAGGCACATTAGAGAACTTACCACAGCTGTCAATAATATCCAAGCTACCCAATGCAGAATCATACCAAACAATATCATCATTAGTGAGAGACATAAGTCTCTCGAACCACCGTAGACATTGTCGGTTCTCTATGAAAGCATGCGTCTGAGGCAAGTGCAAATTAAACCACTTATACAGAAGAGGAACACAACACACAATAGTCTCACCACCTTTAGAATTCCTCAAATGCAAAGAGAAATATATGTCACCCAACAAAGTCGGAACAGGATTTCCAATCAAGAAAATTCTAATGGTGTTAACATCGACAAAACCGTCAATGTTAGGGAACAAGGACAAGCCATAGATGAGTAATACCAAGATAGTTTCAAAAAGCATCCATGCTACCAACTTGAGCAAAAATAGTAGCTCTACCAATGAGAAACTCAGAAGTTAACCCAAGAATTCCCCCTTTCCTCATCAAATGAGCATCAATCTCAGACTTCTTTAGATGAAGAGCTTTAGCTATGACATGAGATCTCGGGATCTCCTCCAATCCACTAAGAGGTACCTTGTTAGATACGAGTATACCTAAGAGATGGGCATACTCCTCCAACATGGGCACAAGCTGATAGTCGGGAAAAGTGAACCACCGATAGAGATGGTCATATAACTAAACCAAAACACTCAGAAGTCCTTCAACCACAACAGCAGATAACACATATAAGAGTTTCCCATGATGTTGCTTGAATTCCAAGGGATCTAATACAAAGGATGACATCTTCCTTAGCTCTTACAAATCAGGACATCTGAAATTGTACTTCTTAGTGTCCCTTCGTCCATAATCCATGGTCTGAAAATATTTGCAAATAAGACCTTAGTTTCCTTGAAATTTATTTTCTGTGATGAATGTCATGACGCGCATGTATGCATGAATGCAACAATCACAAACAAGGGATCACACACAAGGCAAACACAAACAAAGGTCAAGGGATGAATAAAGTCATTATCAAGATTAATCATCCATTTTGGTGGATTATGCTTTTCACCTTATCAACACCCAAGTTCCATTGATATTGATGAGACTTGATCGAATCAATCGAGAATCAAAGGGTTTATTGCGAGTCACGAGCATGGAGTCAGGTTCCTAGAGTCTTGATCCCACCTATCGGATATTATAGGTTAGGATGACTGACTCATCAACCCATAATATTCTCAAGAGAAACTCGTCTGAGTGTATTATCGCGTAACAACTGTGATCAAGTCTACACTTGAACAGTCTCCGCACTACGTCCTAAATAGGCCAAGTTGGGTTAAATGTTCTACAGTCCTCAGCTTCTCGGACCCCAATTCAGAGAAAGTAGTGCCTATCCACAAATAACTTGTGTGACATCAGTAACTCTAAAGAGGTCTCCACTGAGTAGACGGGTCTCAAGCCAACTTTTTAAGGAATACTCCATACAATTTGAACATGACTATACCATCCTCCTATCTCAATTGCACTCAAGTTCAGGTTAGAACTTATATCACCACTCAGAGATTACCAAGCACAACAGATAGATTATATTATACAAACAATATATACAAACATCAAATATACAAATATACACATAAAAAATTAGGCTAAACCCACTGAGGACTACTCCCCAGCATAGTCGCGACTTAATTTCTATAGCGGTAAATTCATGACCATCAAGCTATGGATAAACTTGACGTCAACAAAACCAGAGTCGCCACCGTGCTTTTATTATTTCCAAAGGAAATGGGGAAAAGCACGAACAAAACCCAAGGATAATAAGTTTCCAAATCAAAACTAATAAAATGCCAAAGAATACAGGTAAGAGGGTTGGTTACACAGAGGGAAGGTGTTAGCACCCAAAGTGTCCTAGGTACTCCTAGGGAGCCCTTTTTTGTATGCATATGTTTTGGGTATAAATGATGTTTAAGAAAATATATAGTGTGGGGATGAGAAAAAAATTCATTGATTATATTTTTGTGTTTGACAAGACCTTCGATCTAGTGCCTACGTACCAACATAAAAATGAGAGATTGAAACCTCGTAGTTCGTGGTAAAAATTTCAAAGGAGTTGGTGAATTGATTTTAATAAAAATTTAAGAAGAGGGCACAAAAGGCCCAAAGTTTTGAATGGGGTTGTTAGTCTTTTTTGTCTTTTGAAATTTTAAGTCAATATGGTTAAGTTTACTTACAAATTTTGATAAAGAAAAAGATTTTAAAATTCATTGGCATAAGGCCAAAGTTTCTAAACATTAAAACATGTCTAAGTTTGAAATCACAAGAAAATAAAGTTTTTGAAAAGAGAGAGAGAGAGAGAGAGAGAGAGAGAGAGAGAGAGAGAGAGAGAGAGAGAGAGAGAGAGAGAGAGAGAGATTTTTTGAAATTAAAGAAGTTGGATGAGATGAAGAGACTACCCTAAGCACAAATTTAAAAGTTAAGAGTTGAAAAGATCTGACCAATGGAATGCAATCCAACAGACAAGAATGTCATATAGAAACCCATTTTCCTTTGGACTTTGATTAAGCAATAAGAAATAAGCAATGAGCAATATCCATACATCATAAAGATCAATGCATCAAATAAAGATTGCCAAATACAAGCAATCATTTCAATAGCTAGCAGGCTTCATTGTCTTCCAATGTATCAGATGAAATATTCTTTGATCAACTCAGAATAAAACATTAGACATGGACCATAAAAAAAATTAAGCACAGAGACAAAGTATCCAATGAATCAAAGAGATCCAAGGTCTTGCATCAGGTGAAAGTCACTGTCAAAGATAGCTCAGTCTCAAATATTGGCATTGGCCAAGTCCTTTAGCATATGGAATGTTGCCTAATTCTAAGTCCAAAAGCTCAGATCAAGTCCCAACAGTTCGCCAAATGTTTTTTTAGGGTTTTTGTTGTTATTGGATGTTTTAGGGTCCTAAGACCACAGACAAAATCAAAACACACAAACAATATGTACAATCACAAGATATGGCTTAAGTGAGCAAAGTGAAAAAGGACTTAAACATAAACAAATTATATGAAATGTAAATGGCAATGAATGATAAATGACTGAAATTTAAATTGCATAAAGTAAATGACTTAGTAAAAGCAAAATGAATAAGAGTTATTCAATGGTTAACTCAAATGTTAGTGTTGAGTTTTAATTTGTTAAGTCATTCTTTGTAGAACACTCAACCATTCATTCACAAGTATGAATCCTTGAACCAAGACATCTTCCATGAGAAGGGCTCCAACTTGGATAACTCAACAAGTATGCCACTAGCTCTCATGAAAGGAAAAAAGGTCAAGTTTCCATATAATTCCATGAAGAATTGGAGACTTACAATCTCACTTACTAGAATGCTATGCTTTAAGGGTCAAATTTAGCTCTATGTTAAGCAATCGTAATTAGACTTATGTAGAAGTCACAACTATCTGAGACCGGGCAATGAAAATATAGTTGTTAATGCATGTTAGAGATTTGGTACAAAGAACCAAACTCATAAAACATACCACACACTAAAAGAAAAATGGGAGGGACCTATCTCAATCAGACTTGTATTGATTCATCTGACACAAGGTCATTGATGAATCAATTAGCATTTAGACATTAGAGATTTCATTGGTCAAATGAGGGAATGGGGAAGAATAGGGATGAAGATGAAGAAGGAAGAGGAAATAGAAACACAAATTGACCATGAGAGGAATTTCATCTGATCAATACCATCCTTTCATTTTGAGAGATGAAATGTACATTTCATCAATCCCCTAAATTCAATGGTTTTGATCAAACAAAAGTCAAATCAACCATGACCAAGGCCCAAACATAAAGTCAAACATCACAAGACCATAAAAATGGCTCAACATAATTTGTGAACATTTAATCAATTAAAAATCAATTTAAAAACAAATTAAAATGCATTTTAATTTGGTCAAAACCTCAAATCCCTTCAAAACATCGAATAAATGGCCAAGAAATTTATCATAGGTCAAATAAGTTCAAAGGACCTTAGACAAAAAATTTCACAATTTTTGGAAAGTCAGAAGTATTTTTAAACGATTAAAAATATGCATAAAAAAATTTAATTCATAAAAAAAATACCAAAATTAATCCAAAAAATAATCTTAATTCAGAATATGGAAGAGAAAAATATTTAAGGATTTTTGGTGAAAGTCCCATATTTTTTGGATTAAAAATGTATTTATTATGAATTAAACAAAATAAGACAATTAAATGAAAAATCAGAAAATATCAAAAATCAAGGGCCATCATATCTCCCTTATTAATTGAGGTGACATATCTGATGGCCAAGTGCACGCTATCCATGATGCACCTTAGTCAAAGCATCACACGCGTGGTAATCAAGAAGAAGGGTCAGGATTAAAACGTTTAAAAGGAATATGATGGTTTGGCGGGTGCCAACGCACACCTGGAGCCCTAGCTTCGGTCATCTTCTCTGGTGGGCCTCACCGGACTGGTCCACCACAAACCATCTCCAAAATGGAAAACAAGGACATGATTTTAAAGGAAAAATTCCCAGGAGCTCGAATTTGATCTCCATTTCATCCAATTCCAAGTATATTGAAAGATACATGGATTTGAAATTTGAGGTTCATGATCTGAGTTGCTTCAATTTGACCTCAAAGCAACTCAATCTTGTTGCCTACATTGGTAGGACTTCAGCCAACCAAAATTCAAAGAGAATAGTGAAGAAATGGGAGAGAAACGAAAGCTCAAAATTCCTGAAAAATCACCCTCGGGTAGCTTGAATATGGATTGATCTTGATCTAAATTTGCTTGGTTCTTCCTCATCTTGCTTGCAGTGACCAATTGAGATGAAAAAGGCAATGAATCCTTGAAGTTTGAATCTGAAAACAGAAGGTGAAATTCAAACTTGATTTCAAAGAAACTTCAAGGAATTCTATGGTGTGAGATTCTGGGATCACTTGGCAAAGCTTGGGCAAGGTGTGTGTGAAGTTCTGAAGCAATGCAATTGTTTAAATAGGCAAGGGAAATGCTGTCTACACCATTTGAAATTTTGCCAAAATCAGCAAGTTTGGTGTACGGATTCCTGGGCAATGATTTGGGCCCAATTCATGATGTAATCTTACTCCAATTCATGCACAATGGATCCTGAATCAATAACATGTAAGCATGCAAGCGGAAATGGACAAATGAATTCAAATCTTGCTAAAACAAACCTAAGAAAGGAACCATGCACAAGTACCTCAAATCTTGTCCAAATGAAGTGATCATGGACTTTTTGGAAAGGTGATATCAAGGGGAACAACTTTGATGTTGAACACGTTTCCATTTGAAGCTTGGATCATGATGAAATTTGAGATGGAAGTTTGAGAAATCAAACATAATTGAAAATTTTCTAAGTACCAAGTCAAATTACCACTTCTTCCACCTTGAATAACTTTTTCTATGAGCTTCAAATGTAAATGTTTTCTTCACCAAAGTTGTATCTCTTTCATCCCCCTTCAATTTGGTCACAAATTGGACCTCATTTGGATTTTGCATGAGGGAGTTATGCATTTTATAAGTTAAGGAAAATTTCTTGTCCAGTGGTAATGGCACGAAATGACCTATAATATTTCCTCTTGGCACATGCCTTTGCAAGTTGAATTTTACATTTCTCAAATGATAAAAGTTGGATAGGACATATTGAAATTGATCATGAAACTTGGATGACCTTCATCTCATGAAACTTGGATGGCCTTCATCTTATACAAAAAACCAGCTCTTTATGTCAACATGAAAGTTGTTTATAATGTCATAAGTAGTATCTTTTCTCTTGGAATCATTTACATATGACAAAAAATGTAGGAGATAGGGTCTAGGGAACCCCAATTTTGACCAGTTGACTTTCTCTGGTCAACCTCTTTGAACCAACTTGCAAACTTGAAGTTCTCTTGATCTTTTGGAATCATGGAGGATCATATATGGATAAGATGATGTGAAATGAAGTATCCCTTGATATATTGGACCAATTATTGAAGAAACTGGTTGAGGAAGGAAGTCATACAAGATACCTAGATGAATTAGGGTTTCCAAGGCAAACAAGCTTCAAACTCTTGATGATTTATTGTTCTAAATGATAAATGAAGATCATGGGGATCCATATATGATATCTAGAACCATTGTGAACCATCTCTTGATTGATCTCCTTGCACTGAGGGTCTCAAACCCTAGTTGTGAGTTTGATAGGGCCTTGGTGGATGCACACACTACCTATAAAAGAAACAAATTTATACATAGACATATTTTTGGTATTTTGGTTAGTAAACAAAGAAAAGTAAAGTATGATACAATCAAATGTGCTTGGTGATCTCTCCCAATGCAACCCTAATGAATAAGGGGTAAAGAGGATGCCAAGGTGTGATCCCAAAGCCAATGCAAATGGTGAGATACCATGAGGGATCTTAGGGTCAAAATTGGGGTCTTACAGAAATTCAATTGATTTCAAAATCAAGAGTTTAAAGTGTTTTTGAACCTCCATGAACAAAAATGGTCAAATGCAAATTGATGCTTGTTTTACATAAATAATGTATCCAATAACTTACCAACATCACCCCGAGCATGAATCCATAGTTTATTTGTCATGAGGGTGGATAAAATGGCCAAATCAAGCAAATATATATTGTTGCATTTTGTTGATTTTTGAATTTTTTGTTGTTTTTTATTTTCTAATTTTGAATATATCATTGTGTTCGTGAGATTGAGTAGATAAATTTTCATTATTTATTTGCTTAATTTCATGAAAATTGAGAAAGTTATGGTGTTTTTACATTTTCGTTGTAACTCATTTTCTTCCATTTTTGTTGCTACGGGATTAGTAATCAAATGTGAGGTTGAGGAAGATGGAGTCTCCCCACACCCCTTAATTGCTCAACATACCCATGTGGGTTCCCTCTCCTTTGAGCCTAGAACATTTTTCTAGCTAAACCCCCAATTTTTAGTTTGTTTTTGTCTTTTGTATATTTTATTTATTTATTATTTTCTTCTTATTGCTTTATCAATTTATTTTTGTTCTTTCTTTTGTTTTCTTTAGTTTTTTTAATTCTTTTACCTCTTGTGTGGATAGTGTGCCCCCTCCCTTTTATCATTTCTTTCACCTTTTTATTGCTTTATTTTTTAGTTTATTTTATTGTATTTTTAGTTGATGCATAATTGTTAATCCAAAAAGACAAAATGACTATTAAAATTAACCTTTCAAAAATACTAAAATCAAAGGTGCTTGATCAACATCAAGTACATTTTTCAAAATCATTTCAAACCCATCCAATTTCATTATCAATTCAAAATCATGTTAAACCATTAAAAATCAAATGATTCTCGATTCAATGTCGAGCCAATTTCAACACCTTTGTAAGTCGATCACTTTTAGCATCACCATCAACTTCACTAGCTTACTCTTGAGCTTTCTTACAATGAGACTTATTCAATTTTAATTAATTTATTAGGCGACTGATTCACCAAATATAATCCAATTTATTCGTAAACACACATCCAAACCTCGACCAAACATCAAGTATTTTTATTCAAATTAATTCAAAATACCTAATTACGATAAAATACCATTTCATTTAGAAATGAAAAGGGGGATTGTAGGTGTTTAATTGGCTGCATTATATGGTAAAACACTAATGTCTTGACTGATGTCATGACATGTATATGTGACTACATTGTAGTTACTGCAGGACTAGCTAACACAGGATTATTGAATGCTGTGACATTCATACCTGTCAACAGATACTAAGGAACAGAAGTTCTGTTAGAACTTAGTATGCATTTGCAGTCTGGTTATCAAGGAAGAACCAGACCTGGCATAAGGCCTACTGACTGAATGTCAAACTGGATGTTGTGACATTCATCATTCATAGCAGCTACTGAAGATTAGGCAGAGTGGTGTTCTGCTATACTTCAGCATGTAACTTAGTTTGTTCTTCAAGAGAATAACAGAACTAACTTAAAGCCAAATGTGTAAATGTTAAGTTGGACACTTTGACATTTATTAATGTAAGCTGTTACTGTAGTATGGTCATTTTGATCCTGTACAGGTCAGCAAAATTGTACAGTCTGTTTTCTGGAAAAACAGACTCAGCATATGGACCTTGATGTCAAGCTGAATGTCGTGACATTCATGCCTGACAGCATATGCTAAATTGTAGGTTGTGCAGTTTTCTGTTTCAGCTTTTTCTTGGGCTATTCTTCAGGAAGTCAACAGCTTAGAGAAAATCCAGGAAACCAACAACCAAGCTACAATTAAGGAACCTAACAAATAGCCTATTTGTTAGCACACTAATATGTGGAAATTAGTTAGAATCCTATGTGGCATTATTTGTGGAGGTCTTGAGATATTTTAGGAACTAAATGTGGAGATATTTTAGGAACTAAATATGGAGATATTTTAGGAACTAAATTTGGAGATATTTTAGGAACTAAAAGATTGAAGACCTTGTTTGTAGCAGAAAGTTTCTGCTGATGTTGTAACAGCAAAGGAGAAGTTTGCTGCGATTTCTGAAGGCCCAAATCCACTTGGGTGATTAGGTTATAAATAGCTGATTGTAATCTAGTCTTTGTAAGCCTCTTAGAATGAATTTTTAGGGGTGTGTGTAAGGTAAACCTCCCAATCTGCAGGAAGGTTACCATGTGTCTCTCAGTGGTAAACCTGAGAGTGTTTGTCACTCAAAGCCTGTAGGCAAGAGTGATTATGTTCTTGAATGAAGTTGTGAAGCAAGTTCAAGGTGTTTGCACATTACATTGTATTTGTAGTGATAGGAATGGAAACTGGAGGTTTCTATCTAGGAGTTCCTAGGTATAGATTGCATTGGGTAGGGATTAAGTGATGAGTTGTAAACGGGGGAGTTTAACTCTGAATTGATACTACTAATAGTGGATCTTCTTCCTGGCTTGGTAGCCCCCAGATGTAGGTCATGTTGGACTGAACTGGGTTAACAATTACTTGTGTTTTTACCTTTTGCATGTTATAATTGTGCCAGTTATAAAATAAGGTAAACCTGTAATGCTGTAACAGATGATGTTCAAATCAACAGTAAGACATCATGCTGATAACTATGGAAGAAAACAACTGAAGTGAGTGCTAGGTTTGACTTCTGTTGAGTCTTTCTTCCTGAAGCACAGAACCAGGGGTTCATACATTCTAGGGCGACATAGAATGAGATGTCGTGACATCTGTGAACCTGTGCATATTAGTACAGTGGTTAATAACTATCTTGCTGTATTAGTTACAATGTTAGATCAGATGTCATGTCGTGGTGGATAACATCTGAATTCTGACTACACCAGAATTTCAATTGGTATCAGAGCAGGCATCCTGTTCTGTCTCTGGATGAGATCCATGGGTGATACTTTCTGGTATCTTGCAAGAAGTTATGGTAGTACTAATGTTGGAACCTGTGAAAGGTTCTGTACTTTCCCTGAATGGTCCCTTGAAGTAGGTGGATGGACTCTTCATGACAGGAATGGTGTGTACCTGTCTCTGGAGGGTGGCAATTGGCCTGTGTGTGGGACAGCTGTGCCAGTATTGAATCACATTCAAACGTGGTATGGTCTTGGAGGCTGATCTGGTGAAGTGTGTGTTCATAGGTTGAGTTGTATTATGATTTCCGCTGCATAATACCTGGCAAAACTCAAACTCTGATGTTGTTTCCCCTCATGTGGATGTAAGGCTGCTGTATTCAAGATCTCATCATAATCTACTGAAGATGTCAAAGATACTTGAGTCCCCTCAAGTCCACTCATCATGACGTTCTCACTTCAGGATGGTAAGAATCACTTAATCACTGATTCTTTTACTCACTTGAGTAGGGTGTATGAAGACCTTGAAGACCTTCAAGGAAGGTTTGTTCCAAGGAGGTGGAACTAATGTTCTATGCGATGTTAGAACATGTTGTTCAACAAGTATGCAGCTACTGGTTGAAGAGCAGATGTTTTTAGGTATCAAACAAAGGGATACTTCTGTTTGGAACCTACTCCTGACCTGGAAGAGGAGACATCTGTGTGTGCTAAGTTGACAAGGGAAGGGTCAACTGTATGTGTGCTCAAGAAGGTCACCTTTAGAAGTCTGATCTCTAAAAGTTGAGCTGGTTGAGATGTGGCAGTGTGCAATCTCCTGCTGTTTGGCATATTCCTGTAGATTGAGCAGGGCTGGATAGGTGTTCCCTGAAGTACTATGCTGTGTTGGAAGACAAGTCCCCTGGATGTTAGCAGTCAATAATGGGGTAACCTGAGTGCTGTATCATCTACGAGGATTGGAACCATGAATCATGTTATTCAAACACCACGTGCAGAAGTGGCAGTTCTGTCAAGGAGTAAGAATATGAAGATTCAGAGGTTGGTTGAAGTAGTATGCCCTGGCAATGCATAACTACTATCGACTGGTATTGTGTGTCTCACTAGTACTTATGGTCAGCTGGAGTCTGATTGGAGGAGTTAGTTGCCACTGGTAGGGATAGTGTATGTCATGTTGAGACATATGTGTACAATGCATGGATATTGGTGTGGAGTATCCATGATTGTTAAGTTGAGGGGGAGTTTTGGTTAACCTCCTCAAGTCTGGTCAGCCTAGGGTCTGGTTGGCTGTTGACCTGTGTCACATGGGTTCTGGTGGTTGTGTGACACATTTGCAAGGAAGAATTCATCTCTCTCATTCCTAAGGGTGAATTTAATCTGGGAAGACTTTCAAAATTGTCTAGGTGCTTGCAAGCAGAAGATGTTGACACAAGAAGAGTATTTTCAAAGTATTCTTATGGTGGAAGTATCTGAAGGGATGATTTGGAAAGGATTTAAGATCAATGTCTACTTGTGCCAAGTGCAAGTGTTTAATTGATTATCCTTGGAGCTCAAGATAACTGATGTTCTTAAAGATGTTGGAACATCACTTCTTCAAGACCCTGTGCAGAATCACAGGAAGGACAGTACAATGGCTTATGATCTATCTCTTTGGTGGCAGCAAAAGCATATGATCTCTGAAAAGGTTTCCTGGCAAGAAACATGTTCAGCCTTGGTATGTACAAGAAGAAGAAGACATCATAGTCTTGATGGTGGTTACTTGGATCAGTTTATTTCTGATCTAGGTAAGGAAGTGCATTAGCTTATGCACACTGTGAAGTCAAGAACAAGTGGCAGCAGTCTTGACATCATGGAAACAGCCTTGCCTTAGGATGTGGAATCCTTGGTAGAGCTGAAGGGTTAGTTTCTAACTGGTCCTTCTGAAGACTCATACATCAGAGTGTCTGATGTCTTTGGAGAAGAAGCAGGGATTCATCAAGGTGTGAGCTTGGATGACTTAACTGCAAACC
The DNA here is from genome assembly GCF_024323335.1 of Lathyrus oleraceus. NCBI lineage: Eukaryota > Viridiplantae > Streptophyta > Magnoliopsida > Fabales > Fabaceae > Lathyrus > Lathyrus oleraceus. The sequence goes on along the minus strand of NC_066582.1, from coordinate 438,028,163 downwards.
TGCAGGATGGAGGTTGTTTACTCAAACTTGGTTCCACAATCAAGTCTATGAGAACATTGAACTCTTGTTCTGTGAAGGGAGGAAGTTCTTTCAAGTGGCAGAAGAAGGAGCTGAATTCAACAGCTGGATGTCAAAACACAATGTTGTGACATTTGGTTCAACATCAGATTCTTAGTTGGTGAAGTGGCACATCAACTTGAGATAGAAAGGTCTACAGGGTTATAGATTGGATACTTCAAAAAGCTTGAAGTTCAAGTCTCACTTGGAAGGTCAGAATATCTTTGGGAGAAGTCTGATAAACTTGGGGAGGTCAAAAAGCAGCATTTGACCTTGTCATATGAGGATTCATGAAGGAGGTAATCAACCAGTGGCATTTGGTCTATCTCAGGAGTGAGTTCGAAGAATCAAGATAATCCATATGGCAGCTGATTATTCTTGAGGAAAGTCTGAGACAAATTACTTTTGAGCAGAAAAGTAGTAAGTTGAAGACTAAAGGAGGTGTTTTCTATTCATCCCTTGGAGCTTGTGGTAGGAGTTCTGAGCTATCTATGGAAGATTATCTCTTGTAATGGGATGAAAATGTATATGTCCCAATGTATGTCTGGGTTCTTCTTGATCAACCCGGTGACTCAGTGATATCTGAAGACTATCAGATGGTGTGCCTTGTCCTGTTATGAAGGATGTCCCAGCTGATGTTAGAACATCTTGTGAAGTGGTCTTCTGTTCTGGTTAGAAGAGAGATTGACACAGAGTGTGAATGTGTTCAGCTAAGAGGGTTGAACAGAGGGTGTGCTCTTGAAGACATGAAGATGCGTCTTATGTTTTCCATTCATCAAGTGGTCTGGAGTCTCTTTGAATCAGGAAGTATGTGAAGGTCCAACTTTGGGATGTTGGATATGCCCATGTGTGATCTCCAAGCTTCAAGAGGAGAATGGGTTGTTCATGACAGGGGGAGTTATGTCCTTGCACTGCAAGTAATCATCAAGCTTGTGGTCTATGTGTTCTCAGATAACAAGGTTTGGAAACCTGTTAGATAGTGGGATAAAGTTGGTATGTGTCAAGGCTGAGTGAGCAGAAGAATGTCTGACCGGATGTCATGACAATATGGAAGCATATGCCAGTAGGACATTCTGGCTGGTACAGGTGCTGGAGTTACAGCAGCTGTTATTTGATGAATGCACAGATTTAGGGGGAGAAGAAGTACCCTTGTGCATGTGTGTATTACTAGTAGCCATAACTAGTAATTGTTTTTGCTCCTGCTGCTGACTAAACTACTATTATGTGGTTTAAACTGCTGATAGTTTGCCTTGTTAACAAAAAGGACAGAGTATTCACAAGATGTCTTAACATAAGATATCTTATGTGCCTGCTGGAGTTCAAGAAAGTGTTCATGCAGGAGTGGATCAAGATGTCAGACTCAAAGTCTTGGAATCTGATATGGCTGTACCTACTGTAAAGCAAAAGTGGGTGATCACTTGATCGAAGCTGTGAAGAAAGATCAAGTGGATGTTAACTTGGTTGAAACTGTGAAGTAAAACCAAGTCTGGAACTCTGTCATTGTGCTCTGACTATGTTGTTGGCTTTGGCAACATTTGTGACAAAAAGGGGGAGTAATAACCACCAATACCCCTGACAAACAGAGTGGGTCTCTACAACAGACTCTCATGACAGATATGAAGATTCCCCCCTGCAGCTGATGTTGAAGTTTAGGTGCAACTTCTAATATGTGTGTGCTGCTATGCGAAGTTTTTATTTAACTTCCATGTGTGTGAGTGTGCTGCCACTCTGAGTGTATTAGCTAGTAGTATTCCGCTGCCATGAACTCTGTTATGGGGATCAAAGTGTTTTAGCCAAAAATTTGCCAAAGGGGGAGTTTGTAGGTGTTTAATTGGCTGCATTATATGGTAAAACACTAATGTCTTGACTGATGTCATGACATGTATATGTGACTACATTGTAGTTACTGCAGGACTAGCTAACACAGGATTATTGAATGCTGTGACATTCATACCTGTCAACAGATACTAAGGAACAGAAGTTCTGTTAGAACTTAGTATGCATTTGCAGTCTGGTTATCAAGGAAGAACCAGACCTGGCATAAGGCCTACTGACTGAATGTCAAACTGGATGTTGTGACATTCATCATTGATAGCAGCTACTGAAGATTAGGCAGAGTGGTGTTCTGCTATACTTCAGCATGTAACTTAGTTTGTTCTTCAAGAGAATAACAGAACTAACTTAAGGCCAAATGTGTAAATGTTAAGTTGGACACTTTGACATTTATTAATGTAAGCTGTTACTGTAGTATGGTCATTTTGATCCTGTACAGGTCAGCAAAATTGTACAGTCTGTTTTCTGGAAAAACAGACTCAGCATATGGACCTTGATGTCAAGCTGAATGTCGTGACATTCATGCCTGACAGCATATGCTAAATTGTAGGTTGTGCAGTTTTCTGTTTCAGCTTTTTCTTGGGCTATTCTTCAGGAAGTCAACAGCTTAGAGAAAATCCAGGAAACCAACAACCAAGCTACAATTAAGGAACCTAACAAATAGCCTATTTGTTAGCACACTAATATGTGGAAATTAGTTAGAATCCTATGTGGCATTATTTGTGGAGGTCTTGAGATATTTTAGGAACTAAATGTGGAGATATTTTAGGAACTAAATATGGAGATATTTTAGGAACTAAATTTGGAGATATTTTAGGAACTAAAAGATTGAAGACCTTGTTTGTAGCAGAAAGTTTCTGCTGATGTTGTAACAGCAAAGGAGAAGTTTGCTGCGATTTCTGAAGGCCCAAATCCACTTGGGTGATTAGGTTATAAATAGCTGATTGTAATCTAGTCTTTGTAAGCCTCTTAGAATGAATTTTTAGGGGTGTGTGTAAGGTAAACCTCCCAATCTGCAGGAAGGTTACCATGTGTCTCTCAGTGGTAAACCTGAGAGTGTTTGTCACTCAAAGCCTGTAGGCAAGAGTGATTATGTTCTTGAATGAAGTTGTGAAGCAAGTTCAAGGTGTTTGCACATTACATTGTATTTGTAGTGATAGGAATGGAAACTGGAGGTTTCTATCTAGGAGTTCCTAGGTATAGATTGCATTGGGTAGGGATTAAGTGATGAGTTGTAAACGGGGGAGTTTAACTCTGAATTGATACTACTAATAGTGGATCTTCTTCCTGGCTTGGTAGCCCCCAGATGTAGGTCATGTTGGACTGAACTGGGTTAACAATTACTTGTGTTTTTACCTTTTGCATGTTATAATTGTGCCAGTTATAAAATAAGGTAAACCTGTAATGCTGTAACAGATGATGTTCAAATCAACAGTAAGACATCATGCTGATAACTATGGAAGAAAACAACTGAAGTGAGTGCTAGGTTTGACTTCTGTTGAGTCTTTCTTCCTGAAGCACAGAACCAGGGGTTCATACATTCTAGGGCGACATAGAATGAGATGTCGTGACATCTGTGAACCTGTGCATATTAGTACAGTGGTTAATAACTATCTTGCTGTATTAGTTACAATGTTAGATCAGATGTCATGTCGTGGTGGATAACATCTGAATTCTGACTACACCAGAATTTCAGGGATGGTTTTGAGCCTTCAATTACTCTCCTTGATTGTTTAAATACGAGTTCTCTTACTCAGTTAGTCAAACAATTGTCATTTCTCTTAAAAAACTTCTAACTCGATTAATTCAAATCATTTTCATAATAAACTAAACAAAAAGGGAAATGGTCTAGAGCCTTCGATTCCTCTCCTCAAATGATTTTGTTTATCTAAAATATATCAATCATACATAAACATATTCTCATAATCAATTAGATGAAAAAGAAAGTGGTATAGAGCCTTCTATTTCCTTTCCTGAATATTGGGATACGAGTTGCCTTGCTCGGCCATCCGAGTATTCGTCATCCATTCAAAACACCTTACTATTATTAAACCCTTTTATAATTAAGGATGAAAAGGGAGATGTTCTAGAGCCTTCGATTCCTTTCCTCGACTACTTTGATATGAGTTGTCTTACTTGACTATCCGAGTAATCGTCATCCAACAAAATATCTCAACATATCAGACCTATATTTTTCTCGCCCCCATGCGATTGAAACCAATCAAGCCAAACATCCAATATATTAATCTAACTTGTCACCCCCGTGTGATCAAAACTCTTTTCAGAAAGAATATTGTTTAATCCCTTCTAACGCGCATAACAAACTAGTGTTTAAGCCTCCTCCGAGAGTAAACAAGCCAATGTTTAGCCTTTAGAATACAATCTAATCAATTGTTCATTAAAATACACTAACAAACTGTAGTTCCCCAAACTACGAATGCTCTGATTTCCTTATTAAACCATAAGGATACGTAGGCACGAGATTGTGAAATCATGGCGAGCACATTAATAAAAAAACCCTCCCTTTTTCCCTTTCTGAGGTTTCCTATCATTTTCTCTTTTTGATCTTTTTATCTCTCGAACAAAACAATTAACATTAGCTAACATTCAAATCGCAAATTGGACTAAAATATTCTCGTTGAGTACAATGGACGTGAAGGATGCTAATACCTTCCCCTTGCATAATCCACTCCTGAACCCGAATATGGTTGTGATGACCATTATTTTATTTCTAAAGGGTTTTATCGATATTTTCCCTTTCCTTTTTTGGAATAAATAAAGTTCAGTGGCAACTCTGTTCGAACAATTTTTTCGCGACCGTCGCGAGGAATCGTATTTTTCGATATGCGATAGATGGCGACTCTCATAGGGATTATTGCTCCAAGCAAGAGAGATTCAAGCCTAACTTAGTTTGATTTGCGTTTAAATGTTAACTTTATTTGTTTGTTTTCTTTATTATGTTATTATTATTATCTCATTATAATTGTTATTTTGTGATTTAGTGATTGATTCTTATGATGTTATTGGGGCTCTCTAATTATTGGCACTTCGTGAGATAGGCTTTCTACCTGAGTCTGGGAAAACCCATAGGATTAAGATGGCGGTTGTGTAGTAGAGACCCACAAGAAGCCTTCCCTGTTGGGATGATACGAATACCCCACCTAGAGTAGATTTTCTTGAGATATTATTATCCGACGAGCCTTCGTCACGACAATAGTGTTCTCAAGTTGGATCAATGACTCGAGGTACTTTTTAACCCGTTCCATCCATGGTGGTTGTGAAGTATTAACCTGCAAGACTTCGGACTTGTGGGGTTAATACGAAATCCCTAATCAGATGAGATCCCTTGGACGTGTTACTACCTTACAGTAATATTTCCAACCTCGATCTATGACTCTAAGAACCTTGTTTGAACCTTAGACTCGAGAGTTGTGTAGTAGAGGCCCACAAGGAGCCTTTCTTTTTGGGGCGATACGAAGACCTTACCTAGACAAGATAATCTGAGAGTATTACTGTCCGAAGAGCCTTCGTTACAGCAGTGACATTCTCAATAAGGATGCATGACTCTAGGAACCTACCAACTGTAGAGCCTACCTGTGGGGTTCCATTAAATCAAAGGTACTAGTTATTTACCCTTTTATCCTGACCGGCCTGTGAACTTACTTATTCCTGTGATCCTAAACATTGTATTACATTCCATGCATTCACATTCCATCAGCATGCATGCATATTATTTTCCATTACAAAAAAACTCATCCTATCCTTTTGCCCATTACCAGCAGGCTGATTTCCTGACACTCGTATTGAACCCTTGAGAGCTACTAAAAGACAAGGGATAGCTTGGAACATAATCAAGTTGAGCTGAGAAAGGATATGAATAATATGAAAGGCAAGGTAGACTAGACGTTGGAAGTTATGCTAGGTCAGTCGAAGAATAATATTCATCATGTCGTCATAGAGAATGTTGGTTCCTCATCAGGCTTTACTGTAATTACCAACCCAATGTATGACCCCCTACCTAACTATGATCCTCCACAAAGCAAACATTCCTACTCAACCTCGGTTGATACCATTGACCAATCCTGATGAAGAAAAGCTTTGTGCCCTTGAGGAGAGAGTTCGAGCAATGGATGTGAATGACAATTTTAGGCTCGATATGTGCTTAGTGCCAGGTCTAGTAATCCCTCTAAAATTTAAATTACCCAATTTCGAGAAGTACAAAGGGGATAGTTGTCCAAAGCATCATTTGGTGATGTTCTTACTAAAAATGGCATCACATAAGCACGATGACAAGTTGGTGATTCACTGTTTTCAATCATGGGAAGACTTAGCCAATGCCTTTTTGAAGCAATACAACTATAACTTGGACATGGCTCTAGACCGAAGGCAGCTGCAAAGCTTATCTCAAAAGAGCAACAAATCTTTTAAAGGACATGCACAACGATGGAGAGAATTGGTAGCCCAAGTGCAACCATCACTCTCGGACAAGGAATTGTTGACTTGTTTATGGATACCTTGCAGAACTCGTACTTCGAAAGGTTGGTAGGCAGTGCGTTATCAGACTCCGCCTACCTAGTGACGATCGGAGAATGCATCGAGAGTGCCCTAAAAAGCGGAAGAGTCCAAGGCGCCTCGAGTAGCCAAGCTAGTGAGACATAATCCCTCAGTAATTCCAAAGAGGAAGAGGAAGATGAAACTAATGCAGTTGTGGTAGAAGTTGGGTATTCTCATGGGGCACCAACAAGACCTTATGATCCTTCATCTTTTTAGGGATCACCATATCCAACACCACATTATCCTTATGGACAATCATCAACGCCTAGAGCGCTATACCAGCAACCATGGACTACTCCTCACACAAATCAAAGGTCCCGTGGTCGAGGATACCAAAATCAGCATATGAACCAACCCTGGCCTCAAAACAATCTGGAAAGAAGGAATGCTCCTCTCAATCCAATTCCTATGTCATACAGTCAACTTCTTCCATATCTGATTCAAAGCTTGCTTGCAGAGCCTAGGTCTCTTAGGCCATTGTCGGAACCATACCCACATGGATATGATCCCGATGTGCGATGTGGATATCATGTTGGACCAATAAGGCACTCAACTGAGGACTGCAATTCTTTCAAGGCCAAAGTACAATAGTTGATCGGAAAAAAGTACATATCCTTTCTAGAAGGAAACCTGGTGGTGCAGTCAACCTCTCGCCCGAATGAGTTCGAAGACTTCAAGGGGCATCTCCAAAAACCAGTGGTTTAAACATGAAGATATCCTCGATATTGGCAATCATTGGACTGATTTGTTTTCATTTGCATTTGTAATTTCTTTGTTGTTAAAATCTACTTATGTTTAAACATTGTTATTTTTAATGGTAATATTAATGAAGTAATGATGCATGTTTTGAATCAATTATCTCGCATTCGCTTATTTTTATTCTCTTATATCAAAAACAAAAAATACATCCATGTTTCTCCACTTCATTTTCTTTATCATAACTGTTGTTTTAGCAAAGGTCGGAGGGAGGATGATGAAAACAAAATACCCATAATTTCTTACTATATATGCTTTTAATTAAAATCATGTTGATGATATATAAGCATTGTTTCAAACCCCCAAACACTGGAGAGATAAGGAGTTAATCCCTAGTTAACCACTTCGAGCCTAGAAGTAGGTGTTTCTTTCAGATCTACAAACCCTTATGTTTAACCCGGGGCAGGATAGTGTTCAATTAATCTGATTACGCAATCGAATTACAAGAGAATACATCCCATATGGAGATTAACTGCATGATATTCTTTGCACACATATTTAAGTGTCGAAAGCACCATGAAAAAATCCAAAGGTTATGTCGGTTGTTCTTCAATGACCAATGACTTGGAAGTCACAACCTCTCAAAAAAATCAAAGAAAAAGCCCACTGAGTCGAACACCCAAGAGGCGACTTAGGCAAAAAATAGGGAAATCCTGATAGACTAAAAGCTTCAAAAAGTGATCCATGCAAAAGTTAGGGATCAAGAGGATCACCGAAATCCAAAAAAAACACAATACCAAAATCAAAAGGATCACCGACATCCAAAAAAACACAATAAGGCCACTGCCATTTCAAGAGACCTTGAATCTTCATCCTTTTCCTTACACCTTGAAACTCTCTTGGAAGTTGAATGCGTGTGTTGAATTAACTGAGTGTAGGACTGGAGTTTATCAAGAAGAAGGGGTGGGTGAAAATTGAATTTTGAGCCTTACATCCTTTTGTTTCAAAAATAGTGAACTAGGCCATGTTACAACCTTTAAAAGACCTAATTGAAGTAGGGTTTATTCTGAAGCATTTCTAAACCAAGGTTGTGTAAACTGCTCCTAAATATTTTCTAATCTTCTTGTTGTATCTTTCACATTGTTAAATCAATATTGCATTTGGACTAATGGTCTAGTCGCCACACACTATTACAACATTCCAATAAATGATTTTTTCAAAACCTGCATGAGCATCGCATTAAAATTACCATTTATGAATGAACAATTTTAATTGCAATTCAGTATTTGGCATCATGGAAACTCCATCAAGGGGCAATAAAAAAGGGACATGATCATCCGATAATGGTGACCAGAATCAAGACCACCTCAGAATCCTATGAATCAGGGGCATGTCACCTAAAAACATAAGTTGATCATAGCAAGATTACTCCAGGAAATGGTCAGGTAGAAACAGTCTCCAAACATCTATTAGTTAGGGGGAAAATCACTTCAAGAATCAGTTGATCCAGAGCAAGCCATCTCAAGACTATATCATCCAGGGGCAGATCACCTAGAGGTTCTGTTGGCCAAGGGAAAATCCCTTCAATGTTCAGTCAGTGTGAGTTGAGTTGCTTTAATGCTCATACCAGGGAAAGCTACCTCAAGAGCACAAGAAAAGTCAACCACTACAAGAGTCAGTTAATTAAGGACAAATCCTTTCATGACTTAAAATTTTGGGGTAAGCCATCTCCAAATTATGGTTCAATTGTTTTTCAAAGTCCTTTCGGGGTAAACGTTTTGCATATGCCCATCACATTGGGGTAAAATGTGCTACAAATGGGCAAGTCATTTCCATGTTTTCAAGCTATTCAAGAAAAATATTTTCCGCACGTCAACAACTGTAGAGTTCAAGATGAGTGTCAGGGAATCATGTTATCACCCTAGAAAATAACCTTTTGACAGACAAGAAACCTTGTTGCAAAAGAACTTTCCTTCCATTACCCACCTCAGGGGAATTTTTGAAACCTTCAAATCATTGCTTAAATCATCCTTATGCTTTAGTCATGTCACTTCGCTCAAGCATGAATCCATGCATATCATATCATTCATCGGGCGGCATTTTTGAAACCTTCAAATCATTGCATAAATCATCCTCATGCTTTAGTCATGTCACTTCTCTCAAGCATGAAGCCATGCATATCATATCATTCATCGGGCCTAACCCTATAACATGAACCTGACGTCAAAAATCCTTGTAACACAAGATCTGACATCAAAGCCCAACATCGCTTGGCAATTCAAAGTCCAGTTCCCGTCTGGAAAACTATTCCAAAGTCCAATTCATTGGAAAATCATTGTCAAAGTTAAGTTCCCATCTGGCAAATCATTTTTTAAAGTTTAGTTCTCGTCTGGCAAATCATTTCAAAGACATATTCATGACTCACAAATATCTTTTAAACTAGTTCCCATCTGGTCGCCTACTATTGAATACCAGTTCTTGTCTGGTAGTCAGTTCTACATAACCAGTTCTCTTCTGGTAGCCTATTTTAAAGTAAGTTCTCGCCTAATAAACAAAAACAAAGTCAGTTCCCATCTGACAGTTTTTCAAAGCCCAACTCCATCTGGAAAACCTTTCCAAAGCCTAGTTCCCGTATGGAGAATCAGCTCAAATTCCAGTTCCCGTCTAGAAAATCATTTCAAAGTCCAATTCTCGTCTGGAAAATCATTTCAAAGTCCAGTTCCCGTATGGCGAGCTATTTCAAAAATCCATTTCTTGTATGGAAAATCATTTACCAAATACCAGTTCTCGTCTGGTAGGTCACCTATTTTGATACTAGTTCCCATCTGGTAGTCTTTTTTTTTCCAAAACCAGTTCTCGTCCAGTAGCCTACTTTAAAAGTTAGTTCTCATCTGATTAACAAAAAAATCAAGTCAGTCCCCGTCTGATAATTTAACCTTCTTCACTAGTTCTCGTCTGGTAACCTATCTTTCAAGTCCAGTTCTTATTTGGAAGTTTAACCTTTTTCACCAGTTCTCATCTGGAAGTTCACATTCAAAGTCCAAATTCATTGGCAATCAAGATAAAAACCCTACAAAAATTCAATTACCTTCTTGCATTGCCACATGCATTGCATACAACATACATGCATAACATTCCTCCCACTGAAATGAGAAGTTTCGTAAAAAATGAACAAAAAACATTCACATTCCTACATGCACGTCTAAATATCCCCAACAAGTGCATACTTGCATACATCTCATGCATCGTTCCGTGCATGGTACTTCCACCCATGTCATACAAAACATCGAACATAACATGATTCAGGATCCAAGGTTAATCACAAGTATCCACGACAATCCTCATTCAAAGCAGTAGTGTTATTACCCTGCATATGCTTTTGGAATTATTTCCCAGCAAGTCTTTCTTCAACTTTATGATTGATAATGATATTCCCCAACATCTTTTCTATCATTAATCCCTAATAAGAGCATATCCTAGAAAGTCTCTTATGATCTTTTCCCATGCAGAGCTTTGCTAGTAAATCTCCTCCAAAAGGAAGTCTTTTCTGAAATATTCCCCCCAACAGGTGAACATTTGAGATACTGCTTCATTTATCTGAAGCATCTCATTTGTTTTAGAGATATTGCTCTAGTATTCCCGATGGGTCTTAGATGCGATTGAGGTATCATCCCCTTGCAGGAATATCTTGATTATATCATATAAGATGTTGCTTTTTCGATTCAGAGAATCTCATTATCTGTTTGAGATACTGCTTCATTTATCTGAGGAACCTCGTTTATTTTAGAGACACTACTCTAGTATTCCCGAAGAGTCTTGGATGTGATTAAGGTATCATTCCCTTGAAGAAATATCTCAATTATATCATATAATGTTTTACTTCGTCGATTTAGAGAATCTCATTTATCTGATTGAGATACTACTTCATTTATCCGTAGAATCTCATTTGTTTTAAAGATACTGCTTTAGTATTCCCGAAGAGTCTTAAATGCGATTGAGGTATCATTCCCTTGCAGAAATATCTCGATTATATCACATAAGATGTTGCTTCGTTGATTCAGAGAATCTCATTTATATGTTTGAGTACTGCTTCATTTATTTGAAGAATCTCATTTGTTTTAGAGATATTGCTCTAATATTCCCGAAGAGTCTTAGATACGATTGAGGTATTATTCCATTGCAGGGTTATCTCGATTATATCATATAAGCTGTTGCTTCGTCGATTTAGAGAATCTAATTTATCTATTTGAGATACTGCTTCATTTATCTGAAGGATCTCATTTGTTTTAGAGATAATGTTCTAGTATCCCCGAAGAGTATTAGATGCAATTGAGGTATCATTCCCTTGCAGGAATATCTTGATTATATCATATAATATGTTGCTTCATCGATTCAGATAATCTCATTTATCTGTTTGAGATACTTCTTCATTTATTTAAAGAATCTCATTTGTTTTAAAGATACTGCTCTAGTAGTTCAAAAGAGCCTTAGATGCGATTGAGGTATCATCCCCTTGCATGAATATCTCGATTATATCATATAAGATGTTGCTTCGTCGATTCAGAGAATCTCATTTATCTGTTTGAGATACTGCTTCATTTATCTGAAGAATCTCATTTGTTTTAGAGATATTGTTCTAGTATTCCCGAAGAGTCTTGGATGCGATTAAGGTATCATTCCCTTGCAGAAATATCTCAATTATATCATATAAGATGTTGCTTCATCGATTTAGAGAATCTCATTTATCTGTTTGAGATACTGCTTCATTTATCTGAAGAATCTCATTTGTTTTAGATATACTGCTCTAGTATTCCTGATGAGTCTTAGATACGATTGAGGTATCAATTTCCCTTGTTTGGAATATCTCGACTAGATCATATAATATGTTGCTTCGTGTATTCGGAGAATCTCATTTACCTATTTGAGATACTACTTCATTAATATGAAGAATCTCATTTGTTGCCTGAGATACTGCTTTGTTGATTCGGAGAATCCCATAAGCTCTTATTTAACTACTCAAGTATCCTCGGAGAATCTTAAATACAATTGATGTATCATTACCTTATTGGAATATCTTGATTATATCATGTAAGAACTGCTTCCTTGATCCTTAGGGAATATCATGCGTTCAGTGCAAGACATTGTTCTGTTAATGTTCAGAAACTCTAGATACAATTGAGGTATCGTTCCATTGTTGGAATATCTCGATTATGTCATCCAAGATATTATTCTGGCGATGCTCAGAGAGTCTTGTTTGTTTCATTTACCTTATGATAACCTTTCTTATTATATTTCTCACTGCTTTTCTTTCCACATTTCTTCTTTGCATCTCGAAGGAAAAAATTTAGGTCTTTTTGTATTTAATTATCTTCCATCATGAATGTACAAAGACCGTTGTCATTCATACCTTCTGGTTCAAGGTAATTAAATAGGGGAAACTGTCACACCCCAATTTTGTCAGAATATTTCAAATTTATCTAATGCATGTCCACTTGTTAAGTTATATATTTTTTTAGCCATATGCATTTTTATCATTAAATACAATCACCATAATCATGCATATATGCATTATAGTAAAAAAGTCAACATAAAGTCAACATTTTACATGTTGAAGAAATTGACTAAAATTGTATTTTTTTCATTATGCATATTGAAAAAAATAAATTCATAATCATTTGATTTATCATCAAAATATCCATTTGAATTTTATTAATCAATTTTATGCATCATAAAATAAAAATCAATGTTTCTAGAAGGTCCAAAATATCTCTCATTTATTACATCATTATTCCATGCATTTATTACATCATTATTTCAAGCATATATTACATTATTATTCACTATTTAATTAAATAAGTTTCTAGAAGACAATCACACTTTTTGCATAATTCCTAAACTACCATTTTTAGAGCCTATAAATAAAAACATTCTCATTCATAAATCTCACCACCAATCATTCACAAAAACTAAGCTAAAACTTGTTGAATTGTAATTCCTTGTGTCGAAGCAGGTTGCTCGACAGAGCAAGGAAGTGTTGAACCACCTAGTGTGTTAAGTAGTGTTAGTGTGTCGAAGTGTTGAAGCATGATGCTTCACACAGGATTTCGACTTAGGCTTATTTTAGTAGTGTTAGCTATTTTGGGCTTTTATAGTTTTGGGCTTTAGCTTGAGGTCCAAGTTAACATAAATCTATAAATAGAGGGAGTAACCCTTATTTTTGTAATGAAGTGAATAGAGTAATCATAATATTGTATTCACAGTAGTTTGCAGTTGCAAAGTGAATAAGAAGTTTTTCACAGTTTATGGACAGAGAGAAACTTTGCAGAATTCTATTACTATTCTCCTTCATCATTCTTTAATTTCTTTCTTTCTCCATTGTCCTTATATTTTCATTACTATTGTGTGGGTGACAACAATCTTGTTATGTTATCAAGATCTTTAGGATCTTGTGAAGGAAGGAGTAACAACGCTTACAGAAAACGCGACAGATCAAGAAAAGGTTACACATAAAGAATTGATGAAGAAAGATAATAAATCTCTCTTTATAATCCATCAATATGTTGATGCAGATAAATTTGAAAAGGTTAGTGATGCAGAGTCAATGAAAAAAGCATGGAAAATTCTGGAGAAATCGTTTCGAGGCACGGAGAAGGTGAAATAGGTGAGGTTACAAACTCACAAAAGAATGTATAAATTGCTTCAAATGGAAGACAATGGAAGCATAACTGATTTCTTCACCAAGGTTACGAAAATGATGAATCAAATCAAGGCATGTGGAGAAGTGTTGACATCGAGATCTGTTATTAGAAAGATCTTGAGGTCGTTGGCTCCAAAGTTCAACCACGTGGTAGTAGCTATAGAAGAGTCGAAGGATTTGTTAAAACTGACAAATGAAGAGCTTCAAGGGACACTTGAATCTCATGAACAAAGAATGGCTGAAAGAGCTGCAGGAAAGTCGAAGAGCGATATGGTTTTGCAGGCTCAATCAGCAAAAGAAAGGAAAGACAAATGTAGCTGGAATGGTAACAAAGGTAGAGAAGGTTAAAACAATTCGATTGGTCGAAATCATCAAGAAGGAAACTGGTCGAATCAGAGAAAAACCTGGAACCAAGGCAACCAAAGAGGTGGTGTTGCAGGTAGAGGAAAAGGTGGTGGTCAAATGCCAGATAAGAGTTACATTCAGTGTTACAATTGTCAAAGGTATGGTCACTATTCTAGTGATTGTCTAGAAAAGTAGAAGAATCAAGAAACTTATGCAAAGCTGGTGAAGCATGAAGAAGAAGAGACGTTGCCGATGGTTACAACAAGAGAAGAAGAGAGATTCAAGGACCAATGGTACTTGGACTCAGGATGCTCATCACACATGTATGGAAGGAAAGATTGGTTTGTCAACATAAAGCCCTCAATGAAGAACATGGTGAAATTTGAAAATGACAACACTCTAACAGCTTAAGGTGTTGGTGATGTTCTGATTATGAGGAAAGATGGCAAGAGGTCAGTAATTTCAAATGTGTTGTACATACCAGGCATGAAGAGTAATTTGCTCAGTATAGGGCAGCTAGTCGAAAAGAACTACAAGGTATCGATCAAAGACAAGATGATGAGAGTTCTCAACTAAAATGGAAGGTTGATCTTGAAGGCTCCGATGTCTCAAAATAGAACCTCCAAGGTTGAGCTTAACATGGTGGAGCATAAGTGCCTTACAACACCAGCCAACAAAGATGAATGGATATGGCATTATAGACTTGGCCATCTCAATTTCAAAGACATCAGAGATTTGAAGAGAAGAAATATGGTTTCAGGATTATCAGAAATTGACATTCCAAACGAAGTATGTGAAGAATATGTGCATGAGAAGCAACATAAGAACAACTTCAATAAGGATGCAGGAAGCAGGTCGAAGGCAATTCTTGAAGTCATATACTCTGATGTTATGGTCCTCTCCAGGTGGATTCGATTGGAGGTAACAAATACTTTGTTACATTCATAGATGATTTCATTCGAAAACTATGGTCTTACCTGGTCAAGAAGAAAAGTGAAGTGATTGAGGTATTTTCCAAGTTTAAATCTATGGTCGAAAGACAGAGCGGTCGAAAGGTCAAGATTTTGAGAACCGATGGTGGTGGAGAATATGTGTTGAACGACTTCAACACGTTGTGTTTGAAAGAAGGGATTGTGCATGAGGTGGTGCCACCCTACACTCCATAGCAGAATGGAGTCACATAAATGAAGAATAGAACCATCACGAATATGGTTAGAAGTATGTTGAAAGGAAAGCATCTACCCAAAGAATTATAGGGAGAAGCTGTGTCGACTGCGACATATATTCTGAACAGATGTCCAACGAAGAAGCTAGAAGGAATCACGCTAGAAGAATATTGGTCTGGTGTCAAGCCTAGCTTGAGTCATCTGAAGGTGTTTGGATCTATAGTACATAGACATGTTCCAGATCAGTTGAGAAGAAAACTTGATGACAAGTCGAGTCAGATGATCCTGATAAGATATCATTTGACTGGAGGATACAAGTTGTTCGACCCAGTGAATAAGCAAGTGGTGATCAACATCGACATGATCATAGATGAGCATAAGGAGTGGGATTGGACTGAGAATGTCAAGAAAGATTCAGTGAGAATCTTTTGTGATGAACCAGCTAGTGAAGTCGAAAGAGAAGTTCGATAGGAAGAAGTATGAGGTGAAGCAGGCCCAAACAGACCTCAGAGAACAAGGCACATGCCTGCAAGGTTGCAAGAATGTGTGATTACATCAAGTGATGTGATCGATGAAGAAGGTGAGCTGGTACATTATACTTTCTACGTAGATGTTGAACCTGTCAATGCAGCTGAGGCATTGAAAGATTCGAAGCAAATGAAAGCAATGGACGAAGAGCTGAAGTCAATCGAAGTCAATAACACTTTGTCAGTTATCGAATTTCCCCAAAACAAGAACGCAATTAACGTGAAGTGGGTATACAAGGTGAAGTTGAATCCTAGAGGATAAGTGACTCGACACAAGGCGAGACTTGTAGCGAAATGATTTCTTCAGAAAGAAGGAATCTACTTCGATGAAGTTTTTGCACTTGTTGCTAGGATCAAAACAATCAGGTTGGTTGTTGGTCTAGCAAACATGAACAACTAGCAGATGTGTCAGATGGATGTGAAATGTGCATTCTTTAATGACCCCTTAGAAGAAGAAGTTTATGTTGCACAACCATCTGAGTTTATGAAACAAGGCGAAGAATTAAAAGTGTATAGGCTACATAAAGCCTTGTACGAAATTAAACAAGATCCAGGAGCTTAGAACAAGAAGATACATGGATTTCTAAGGGAGAAGGAATTTATAAAGTGAAAATCTGAACATGGAGTATATGTAAGAAGAAGCAAGAGTGGATTGCTTATATTATGCCTCTATGTCGATGACTTGTTGATAACAGGTAGCTGCAAGAAGGAGATCGAAGACTTCAAAGGTGATCTCAACAAGGAATTCAAAATGTCAGATCTGAGTTACATTTCATATTTCCTTGGCATCGAATTCTACAAGAGTGGTAGAGGTTTGATGATGCACCAAAAAAGGTATGCATGCAAAATACTCAAGAGATTTGAGATGCAAGATTGCAACCCAACTTCGACTCCAGCTGAACCCAGATTACAACTGTTGAAAGATTCAGATGAAGATGATGTCGACCCAACCCAATATAAAAGACTTATTGGGTCACTTTGATACCTTTGTCATACAAGGCGTGACTTAGCATATTGTGTAGGTATGGTGAGTATATTCATGTAGAAGCCAAAGGTATCACATCTAGCAGCGGCGAAGAGGATATTAAGGTATCTGAAAGGAACTCTCGACAATGGAATTTTGTTTCCTATAGCTGATGAAGGAAAAGAATGCAAATTAGTGGGATACACCGACTCAAGTTGGTGTAGTGATGCTGAGGATCCAAATTCCACAGTTGGCTATGTGTTTATGCTTGGTGGTACACCAGTTACTTTGAGTTTAAGAAAAGAGCCGGTAGTGGCATTATATTCATGCGAAGCAGAATACATAGTTGCTTCTCTTTGTGCATGTCAAGCAACATGGATGGTGAATTTGGTCAAAGAGATAACAGCGAAGAGTCATGGAACAATTACCATGAAGATCGACAGCATGTCAGCTATCAATCTGGTGAAGAATCCGATAGCACATGGTCGAAGCAAGCACATTGAGATGAGGTTCCATTATCTTTGAGAGAAGGTAGAATATGGGAAGATGAATGTGGAACACTGCAAAACTGAGAATCAGATTTCAGACATCATGACGAAGGGAGTGCAGGTCGAAGTGTTCAGAAGACTAAGAGCTATGATGAATGTAGATAGCTTATACACAATGAATTATATGGTGTGTTGAACTCTAATTCCTTGTTTCGAAGTAGGTTTCTTGATAAAGCAAGGAAGTGTTGAACTACCTAGTATGTTAAGTAGTGTTAGTGTGTCGAAGTGTCGAAACATGTTGCTTCACACAGGATTTCGACTTAGGCCTATTTTAGTAGTGTTAGCTATTTTGGGCTTTTATAGTTTTGGGCTTTAGCTTGAGGTCCAATTTAACCTAAATCTATAAATAGAGGGAGTAACCCTTATCTTTGTAATTAAGTCAATAAAGTATTCATAACATTGTATTCACAGTATTTTACAGTTGCAAAGTGAATAAGAAGTTTTCCACAGTTTGTGGACAGAGAGAAACTCTGTAGAATTCTATTACTCTTCTCCTTCATCATTCTTTGATTTCTTTCTTTCTCCATTATTCTTCTCTTTTCATTGTTATTGTATGGATGATAACAATCTTGTTCATCAAGATTGATTGAAATTATCCATAGGTTTTGGTGGTGTTCCAATAAAACTCTCTTTATTTTTCTCTTCATTTTATTTCTAGTCATTTCTTTCTTTTTATTGAATAGGTAGGCTCTTACGCTTGTTCTTTATTTAATTCTATTGCATTCTTACTCTTGTTTTATTTATTTAATACCTTAATCATCACCGATTTGCATGGAAACTAAATTGATTTTAAATCAAGAGCTGAAAAGTGTTCTTGAACCTCCATAAGCAAAAGTGATTTGTTATTTAAATGACTCTTATGTTTGTTCATTATTTTATTCTATTGTATATTTATTTTTGCTTTATTTATTTAGTACCTTAATAATCACCATTTTGTATGGAAACTCAATTGATTTCAAAATCAAGACTTGAAAAGTGTTATTGAACCTCCATAAGCAAAAGTGATTTTTTGTTGTTTAAAATCGTATGCTTGTTCTTTATATAATTATATTGCATTTTTACTTTTTCTTTATTTATTTAGTACCTTAATAATCACCATTTTGTATGGAAACTCAATTGATTTCAAAATCAAGAGTTTAAAGTGTTCTTGAACCTCCATGAACAAAAATGGTCAAATGGAAATTGATGCTTGTTTTACATAATAATGTATCCAATAACTTCCCAACATCACCCCGAGCATGAATCCATAGTTTGTTTGTAATGAGGGTGGAAAAATGATTAAATCAAGCAAATATATGTTGCTGCATTTTGTTGATTTTCAAAAAAAAATTATTTTATGTTTTTTTATTTTGAATATACCATTGTGTTCGTGAGATCGAGTAGATAAATTTTCATTATTTATTTGCTTAATTTCATGAAAAATTGAGAAAATTATGGTGTTTTTACGTTTTTGTTGTAACCCATTTTTTTCATTTTTGTTGCTACCGGATTAGTAACCAAATGTGGGGTTGAGGAAGATGAAGTCTCCACACACCCCTTAATTGCTCATCATACCCATGTGGGCTATGGTGTTTTTACGTTTTTGTTGTAACCCATTTTTTTCATTTTTGTTGCTACCGGATTAGTAACCAAATGTGGGGTTGAGGAAGATGAAGTCTCCACACACCCCTTAATTGCTCATCATACCCATGTGGGCTCCCCCTCCTTTGGGCCTAGAGCATTTTTCTAGCTACACCCCCAATTTTTAGTTTGTTTTTTTCTTTTGTATATTTTTTTATTTATTATTTTCTTCTTATTGCTTTATCTATTTATTTTTGTTCTTTCTTTTATTTCCTTTAGTTTTCTTTAATTCTTTTACCTCTTGTGTGGATAGTGTGTCCCCTCCCTTTTATTATTTCTTTCACCTTTTTATTACTTAATTTTTTTAGTTCATTTTATTATTTTTTTAGTTGATACATAATTGTTAATCCAAAAAGACAAAATGACTATTAAAATTAACCTTTCAAAAATACTAAAATCAAAGATGCTTGATCAACATCAAGTATATTTATCAAAGTCATTTCAAACCCATCCAATTTTATTATCGATTCAAAACCATGTTAAACCATTAAAAATCAAATGATTCTCGATTCAATGTTGAGCCAATTTCAACACCTTTGTAAGTCGGCCACTTTTAGCATCGCCATCAACCTCACTAGCTTACTCTTGGGCTTGCTTAAAATGATACCTATTCGATTTTAACTAATTGATTAGGCGACTGATTCACCAAATATAATCCAATTTATCTGCAAACACACATTCAAACCTCGACCCAACATCGAGTATTTTTATTCAAATTAATTCAAAATACCTAATTACGATTAAATACCATTTCATTTAGAAATGAAAAGAGGGATGGTTTTGAGCCTTCAACTCCTCTCCTCGATTGCTTGAATATGAGTTCTCATACTCAGTTAGTAAAACAATTGCCATTTCTCTTAAAAAACTTCTAACCCTATTAAATCAAATTATTTTCATAATAAACTAAACAAAAAGGGAGATGGTCTCGAGCCTTCGATTCCTCTCCTCAAATGGTTGGATATGAGTTTCCTTATTCAGTCATTAGAATATTTGTCGTTTATCTAGAATATATCAACCATACATAAACCTATCTTCGAAATCAATTAGATGAAAAAGAAAGTGGTATAGAGCCTTCTATTCCCTTTCCCGAATACTTGGATACGAGTTGCCTTACTCGGTCATCCGAGTATTCGTCATCCACTCAAAACACCTTAACTATTATTAAGCCCTTTTATAATTAAGGATGAAAAGCGAGATGGTATATAGCCTTCGATTCCACTCCTCAACTACTTTGATACGAGTTGCCTTACTCGACTATCTGAGTAATCGTCATCCAACAATATATCTTAACACATCAGATTTATTTTTTTCTCGCCCTCGTGCAATCGAAACCAATCAAACCAAACATCCAACATATTAATCCAACTTGTCACCCCTGTGTGATCAAAACTCTTTTCAGAAAAAATATTGTTTAATCCCTTCTAACGCGCATAACAAACTTGTGCTTAAGCCTCCGTCGAGAGTAGACAAGCCAATGTTTAGCCTTTAAAACGCGATCTAAACAACTGTCATTAAAAGACACTAACAAACTGTAGTTCACCGAACTACAAATGCTCTGATTTCCTTATTGAACCATAAGGATACGTAGGCATGAGATTGCGAGATCTTGGAGAGCACACTAATAAAAAAACCTCTCTTTTCCCCTTTCTGAGGTTTCCATTCATTTTGTCTTTTCGATCTTTTTATCTCTCGAAGAAAGCAATTAACATTAGATAACATTCAAGTCGCAAATTGGACTAAAAGGTTCTCGTTGAGTACAACGGACGTGAGGGGTGCTAATACCTTCCCCTTGCATAATCGACTCCCGAACCCGAATATGGTTGCGACAACCATTATTCTATTTTAAAGGGCTTTATCGATATTTTCCCTTTCTTTCTTTGGAATAAATAAATTTCAGTGGCGACTATGTTCGAACAATTTTTTCCACGACCATCGCAAGGAGTCGTATTTTTCGAGATCCGATAGTAGCTGGCCACCTCTCAAGATTAGAGAATCTAAAACTAGACCATGTACCCATAAATGATAATTTTACTTATGACAGACTAGTCATGTCAGTTGACATCGAAGGAATGAGTTATGATCACTACCATGAATATCTTAAAGCATAATACTCAAACATTGAGAACGTGATAGAAGAGGAAGTTGAGTTAGTGCACAAGACTATACCATGGTACACTGACTATGTATACTACCTTGTAGCTAAAGTTTTACCTCTTGATATGACTTGCCAACAGAAGAAGATATTCTTCTATTACCTAAAACATTTTTATTGGGACGAACCACTCCTTTTCAAAAGAGGAGCCGATGGTCTTTTCCGCTGTTGCGTTCTCGAGGAGGAAATATCAAGCATTATAAACCACTATCATTCCTATCCTTATGGAGGACACACAAGCACGTCAAAGACATGCACTAAGATTCTTCAAGCTGGGATTTATTGGCCCACCATATGATGTGATATCCATTATATGGTTATGAGTTGTGACAGTTGTCGATGCACTGGAAATATTTCCAAATGTGGCGTAATGCATTTAAATAACATATTAGAAGTTTGGGTTTTTGATGTGTGCGTATAGATTTTATGCCTCTGTTCCCATCTTCAATGAGAAATAAATATATACTCGTAGTTGTTGATTATGTATCCAAATGGATAGAGGCCATAACCTCTCCAGAAAATGATGCACGAGTAGTTATCAAAATGTTTAAAAATAACATTTCTCCATATTTGGAGTGCCAAGGTTTGTAATAAGTGATGGAGGATCACATTTTATATCTAATATATTTGAGAATCTCCTACACAAGTATGGGGTAATACATCGAGTAACCACACCTTACCACCCACAGATAAGTGGGCAAGTAGAGGTTTCTAACAGAGAGATCAAACAAATTCTAGAAAAGACTGTTGCAACCTCTAGAAAGGATTGGTTAGCTAAACTAAATGAAGCACTATGGGCATATAGGACAGCCTATAATACACCTATAGGGACTACACCATTTAATCTTGTGTATGGAAAATCATGTCACCTATCGATCGAGCTGGACCATAAAGCCTATTGGGCCGTGAAGACCCTAAACATGGATTACAAAGCCGCCAGTGGTAAAAGGATACTAGATATCCATGAACTAGAAGAACTAAGGTTAGACGCTTATGAAAGTGCCCAGATATATAAAGAGAGAACTAAAAGATGGCAAGATAAGCGCATCATTATGCGAGATTTTTCAATTTGAAAACTAGTACTCCTATTCAACTCTAGACTAAGGTTATTTCAAATAAAATTACATTCCTGATGGTTGGGACCGTTCGAGGTAGTAAAAGTTATGCAATCTGGAGCAATAGAAATATGGAGTAAGTTAACATGACAGTTTATAATAAACGGGCAGAGGCTCAAGCATTATCATAGTGATGAAGAAATAGATCATTATGCTAGTTGGAAATGGATGAGCCACCTGCTAGTTCACCTGAATAGTGAGCTTATAAGAATGTTAAGCTAACGATGTAAAAGAAAAGTGTTGTGTGGGAGGCAACCCACGGATTTATTTTCATTTCTCTGTATCCAAAATAAATGAACAACGGAAATTAAACCTTGTTGATTATTCACTAACTTTGTTTATGTTTCTTACTTTTCAGGCCGCCTACATTCTCCTTAAAAACAAATATTTCCACTAACAAAATTATTTAAGAATGCAACACATGGACAACATGAGGATCCATTTCAAGAATGATGCCCAGAGAAGGCATTACAAAGTCTTAGTTGAAATAATCATATCACCAACCCGATATCCAAACTTCCCATGCCTAGTAACCTTAGGACTCAGATATAGTGTGAGGTACATGTTTAATCAGATCAGCTAGGATAGCTTCTCAATTGTGAAGCACCCAACCTACCAGAACCTTACATTAGAGTTCCTAAGTTATTTTTGTTACCAACCTCACCTATGACTATGACAAAATAGAGGCCTAGCTACCTTTAGGCTTTTTGGACAAGATTATCGACTCAACCACTACAAGTTAGTTGTGCTTTTAAGTTTCCAGCATGGACCTCATATTTATACTGAGGTGCCTAATGATATGCAAGCTGAGCTAGATTTTTCTGGGGGAGGATCATAGAGGATTTTCCACTTGATCATGAGCGAATGACCCCCCCCCCCTATCCATAACCCAACCATTAGGTACTTCTAGATGGTTGTAGCCCATACATTCTTTGAAAAGGTAGAAAATATTGGACCAGTTAATAAAGAAGAAATGTTCTTCATGTTTAGTGTTTTTCAGTCTCGACACATAAATTCTGCAACTTTCTTGCTTGCAGGCTTAAATAAAGTTTCTAACTCCATAATAGAAAACATTTATGTAGGCGGAACCATCACCCATATTGCTTTATCCTTAGGCCTATGCAACAAATTAGCTCACCTAACTCCTATATATGGATATAACCTACTAGATCTAGACGACTGTCTAAATAGAGGCTTAGTAAGGCGACATGTAGCTAATGAGTTTAAGATACTAATTTTGAGTGAATTTGTACACCATTTCACCCTTCTAAACCCTGAAGATCAGGATGAGTCACCAACACCACCTAAGACTCATCTATCTTCTAAATATCACCTAACTCCTACTTCAGATGTTTCTTCTTCATCTTCTTTCACGGGTTGTACAGATAGGCGGAATGTTGACTATCAACTCAACACCCTTAGAAGAGAAGTCATCGCTCTCCTCCATATGAGTCAAGATCAGATTGATATAGCGGCCGAGCAAATGGACCATTTATTCCAAGAAGTTCATTCCCTACGGAGAGCATTAGACCAACAAGACAGACACTGTGAGACGTGATTTATGCACATGTTTACTTTTTCCTTCATCCCACTTGCACGAAAACATTGAGGTCAATGTTGAGTTTAAGTGTGGGGGAGGAAATACTTTCCCGTTTTGATTAAGTTTTGCTTATTCTTTTTCAATTTTCGTCAATTTATAAATTTTTACTATTATTTACTCATTTTTAAACAAGTTTTGTCGAGCTATCGATGTTAAACAAAGCGTTGCGTGGGAGGAAATCCACGAAAATTTTATTATTTATGCATTTCAATTAACTTTTTTTCATTATAATGTCCATTATTATTTATTTTTAAAAAAAATTATGCACCACTAACCATGATGCATGTCCAAAAAGAGTTTATAAGCCAAAAAGAACACAAAGACGTTGAAAAAGGTCCATGGCGTTTGCCACAGACGTTCACCACATCAGTAAAGAACTAAAAAATCCAAATCCCATAAGCATGGCATTCACCACACATACCATGGCGTTCGCCACACACTCCAAACACGAAAAAAAATCAGTTTTAACCATATTTTGCCCTTCCAACTTCTAACCACCCACATTTATTCTCCCATTTTCCAAAACCTCTCCATATTCCTTCACTCTTCTAACTTCCACTCTCCCACTCCTATATAAACCATACTTCACCAGTATCATTCCCACCACTTTCTTATTCCTACAAACCTTCATTCCACACTAATTATTCTACTTTCTCTTCAAGTTCTTATTAGTGGCACAAGAAGGTAATGCTAATTTTGGTGCCGTTATATTTAGGAAGTTAAAGATGGCGAGAGGCAATGAAAGAAGTATGAAACTCTACTGAATCGGGAAATTATTTCGATAAGGTATGCTGATGATTCATGTTTATGTAGCCTAGGACTGTTTGACAACATTTGTTGGATGTTAGATAGGTTAAGTTTGAGAAACTTTTATGCATGTAGAGATGTTACATATGTTAGAATGACTATAGAATTTCCGAGTTCTCTGATATATGTCATACATCCCGACACTCCTAGCATTGCCGGAATTGTTCAATTCTGAATGTTTAATAAGGAGTATTCATATAACACTGACCAAATTGTTGAGATGCTAGATTTTACTTATGGCGAGGGTTCTATTTGTGAAACACGATTAGAGATAAATTGGGTGCATATGTTGGTGAGTTTTGGAAACAATTGACGGGGTATACTACTGATAATTTTGAGGGGAATGTAGCATCTCAGATACATAACCCGGTCATACGCTAATTTCGCCAAATATTGGCAAACACCATTTTTTGTCAGGATAATACAAATAAAATAAATGCTAAAGAGTTGTTTTGCTTGCATGCTATTTTAGCATCGACACAGGTTAATTCGGCCCATTCATGATAGCCCATATGAATGCAGTTCGCACCGCTAGGAAGGGTCTGATTTCCTTTGGAGTCTTGATTACCTCCATTGCTCATGCTATTGGTCTTCATGTTGATGCTTGTTTCCTTGACATCCGCGCTTGTAGGCACATGCGCTTGATTAGATTCAGGCCATATGGTAAATATTTATTGATGGTTCATAATATTGCTATTGGTGGTGTTGTTTCTGTTGGTGTAAGCCCTAGAGGCCAATACTTTTGGTACTTATATCGAATTATTTATTAATTAATAAAAGGCTTTTTCTTTATTATGTTTGTGTCGCATTACGCGAAAAACCGGCGGGAAAACAAGAACAACAGAGCCGCCACCGTGCGTTATTTATCCCAAAAGAGGGAAAGGAAACGCTCAGAGTAAACCTGGAAAAGAACATGGTCTCGCGACCAAAGAGAATGGGATCGGGAGTCGGTTATGCGAAGGGAAGGTATTAGCACCCCTACGCATCCGTCGTACTCGACGGGATCCACGCACAATAGAAAGGAAAATGGTTGCTAAAAACGCTGCTCACACTCACACACACTGGCTGAAAGAGACACAAGAAAACAAGACAAAACTGACTCGGCAGGATGTCGCATCCTGGGCCTACTTAGTCTATCAGGCATAGACATCAGAGTCGAAGTAGTTCGGACTGGGGAAACGACACATGCTCGCTAGGATATCGCATCCTATGCATACGGATCTCCTTGGACGAAGGAGAATCAGAGCATTCGTAGCTCGGCTGACACGCACACAAACAAACACAGGCAAAGGCAAACGTGGAGCCTGAATGCCAATCGCTGGACTTACATCAGCATCCGAACCAAAACACACCCACACTGGAACCCGAATGCCACTCGATGGACTTACATCAGCTTCCAAGCACACAACAACACACACAGAGGGGTTGAAGACAAAAGGTGGAAAAAGAAAAAGGGCGCCCGGAGAGATCAGCTCATCTCCTGCCTACGTACCTCATCTGGTATGAGGATCAGGGCGACGTAGTTCCCCTACGCAGGGAAAAAGGACTAGCCTAACCAGATAACAGAGGGAGACACAACACTAGGGAGACTACGACTCGAGCCTAGATGTTGTCATGCAAAATCGTCCCTAAGTTAAGGTTTCTAGCTAACTTGCACAGGAAGCAAGCCTATCCTAAACATGACTTGCACAGGAAGCAAGCCACACCTACACTAACTTGCACAGGAAGCAAGGGTCTCGATTGCAACTAGGGCAAGAGAAAGGGGAGGTCTCAATCGCAACGAGGGCGAGAGAAAAGAATTAGTGTTAGTTGTTAGTCAAACTCGACAAGACATCGCATCTCGTGCCTACGTATCTCATCTGGACATGAGAATCAGAGTTGCCGTAGTTCGGCTAAACTATTTCTGTTGGTTTGTGTTTTTTAAGTGGACAACGTCACTGCACAATCTACCTGATGCTCGACCTTTGGAGACTTACTCACCTGTAGTAGAAGGAGTTAACGTATCCTTAAGAGGGGATAATGTTTGTTTGTGTTTTAGGAAAGCTCAAGCAAGAAAGGAAGTCCTATACGAAGGAACCGTGCTACCTTAATTGACATGCAAACGAGACTACGCGGAGTCTAACAAACCTAGGGGATACAATCACACCACACAAGCACATACAGCATGAAATAAACATACCAACAAGGGGCTCAAACATCAAGGCTAGGTTTTAGTCGAGGGGTCATATCAACCTCAACAAACAAACCACTGGAATTGGGTAGTGTTAGCTCTTAACCTTGCCATTGAGGGGCTAAGGTGAAGCAGATGAAAGGTAAGTGAAGATAAGACTTCACAGCTCTTATCCCTGGCCTGGGAGAGCTTAAGACAAGAATGTGTGGGTTCAGAAAGTGGGAACCCTTCTACACATTTGATACTGACTCAACTGTACAATTGTACAAGATCTTGGGTTTGTATCTGCAATGCATCAACACAGTGGTGTGAGCAAAGCAGATGACACACAGAATAGCAGGGGATAGGTTGCATATCCCTTGGGTTCTGCCAATTGCCTCTTCACTTAGGAGGTCTTTGAATATGTACAGGGACAAATTGTAAACATACACAAACATTGCCTCTTAAGGAGGACTTCAGACAGTTGCCTGGCCAAGTAACAGGCCAGGTCTTCCAGACTACATGAAGATTAGAAGTATACCTCAATGCAAATTGCTTATACAAGCAAAGCAAAGTAAAAGTTCACAAGGAACTGAGCAACTAAAAGCACCTGTAATAGTCAAGCAGACATTAGTATGCAACTTCAAAACAAAGCAAAAGGAAACAGACATCAACAGTTAATCATAAGCAAGTGAATGTGCAAGGCACAAGGCTCAAGGCATGTGAGCCAAGCCACCTACAAAACAAACAAGTTAGTCAATGATATTCAAGCAAGTTCAATCAAAAAGAATTGGTCTCATTAGTCATTTGTTGGTCAACCTGAAAACATGAGCTCAAAGGTGAGTAACAGGACCACTAGGGCAAGCCTAGGGTCAAAAGGAATGAAAAAGTCAAAACAGAAAAGGGCAAGCATCCAAAATCATGTTCAAACAATCAAGAATCAATTCCAATTGGGTTCACATTCATATCAGTCACTATCATCATTTCATGAACAATTTATGTCAAAGAATAGCAAACAGAAACTCATAGGAGTCAACAGCAAGACTTGCATCAAAAGCAAACTAAAACATTTCCAAAAATCACCAAATAAATCATGATCAATTATAACCCATAGCATGGTAATCATGTCAAATTTCATCTCATTTGGACAAGTGGAAGGCAGTCAATGAAAATCAGAAAGGCAAAGCAATTTTGAACATGTTCAAAGAAGTCAACCAAACATGCATCAACTTAGAAAAATCATAAATCAGAGATGGCATAAGATAAATGAATGGGACTAAAACCATGGCAAAGCTTAGGATGTCTAGTAATCTCATGTAAAATTTCATGTCCATCTAATAAAGTATGAGCATTTCACAAAACAAATGGGCATATGAATCACATAAGGTCAACATTTTGGTCAAACAGGGAATAAAATCTCAAACAAATGGAAAATGCCATAAACAAATCCACAAAAAATCATGTGCAAACTAGACATATTCAAGCTCAATCATACAAAAGATCAAATCATTTGGAGGTCAATAGGCATGGCTATAAAAATCAACAAGTTGCACATCAATGGTGTGACACAAATTGTCACACCCTACTTCAAAAATTCACAACTCACAATCCAGATAAGATAAATTCACAAACTCTACATCAAAATAAACATGAATGTGTCTAGTTTGTGCTCAAAAAGTTTCAAGTCCATAGGATAAGTCATGACCATTTCACAAAGGTTTTGGTAAAATGTGTACAATATTGATACATGTTACAAATCCTAATGCAAAATAAAAACCAACCATCCAAAAATTCTGGAAAAAATGTGATAAAATAATAGAGGTCATGCTGAGCATTTAGCAAAAATTCCCACGAAATTTGGATCAAAGATGATGATGATATGATTTTTGTAAGTTAGAGATCAAAAGTGAAATTAAAATGAAAAGAAATAACTTAATTCCAATAAGCCATGTGCCACGAATGGCATTTTTGTAATTAACAAGGTCACTTATCAAAACACTGCCGTTTTGGGCACGAAAACGAAATGATCTCATTGGCTCATGGAGAAACAGTAGCATGCACGCACGTGAACAGTCCAAATTCTGGGCAAGGCATGAAGAACAAACTAGGGTTTTGGAACAGTGTACCAACATTCATCTTCCTAAATCGAGTCACTCAAATTTTTTTCCAGAAATCATAATTGAACATACACAAATGATCAGCAAGGCATAACTAACATGAATCCAACAACAATTTTCACTAAAACACAACACAACTCATGAATCGAGCAAAAATGCATTTCATCACCAAACTTCATTTCAACATAACTCAAGAAATAATCAACCATATCATGCAATTCAAAGCTTAATGTGCTCAGGGACAAGAGATCTACAAAGTATATACCATGAATTAGAGAAAGAAAGAGATCGAGTTTTTACTTGATTCTGGAGAAATGGATGAAACAGTGGTTGTTTTGTGATGCCTTGCTGAAACAGATGCACTAACAGCTCCCCAAAGTTGAATGGTGAAGTTGGTTTGGCTTGGAACAACTTGAAACAACTTCAATCAAACTTTGCCATTAATGGAACTTTGGAAAACAGTCGAGCAAAGGTTGGTTACAGTTGGTGAAACAATGTTGGAAAGAGCTCACAATGCTGTTTAGATGGTGAAGCAACAAAGGCAAGGTCGAGTTCTTTGGGAGTTTTTTGGCAGAAATGGAAAATGGCAAGAAATGAGGTTTTGAGAGAGTGAGTGAATTCTCTTCTTTCTGTGGCTGCTAGGGTTGCATACTGACCAGAAAATGAGTTTTTATTGTCTGTTTAAGGTTCCCTTAATGAAAAGCTAAGCACACTTAACTTAATGAAGCAAATTGCTAATTGGTGATTTTGGTCCATATGGTGAGGTGTGGTGGTAGGAGCACGAATTTTGGGCCTTCCACAAGTCACAAATGACATTTCCAATCATTCCCAATTGGCCATTCTGATTAAAGATGTTTATTTCACAATTCCACTTTTGCACCACACTTGAAATTTAAACATGATAGTGAAAAAATGCCATTTTGATCCATGAGGTTTTGGTGCATGAGGGTCACATTTTTGGAAAGAGGAGGTTAAATATGACTTGTTGGAAAAAACCCCACCCAATTTGGCCAAATGGTTTGAGAGATATGGCCTTTTGAAGTTCAAGAATTTTTGAAAATGATTTGATCATATCTTGCCAACCATACATGGGAATTGAGTGTTCTTTGACTTTTTGGAAATGGGAGAACAAGATCTTCAACTTTCATGTTGGGCAAAAATTCATTTGAAGCTTGTATCATGATGTAAGTTTGGGATCAAGAAGTTTCCATTTTTGGCAGTTAAAATTACAGGTCCAGTTTCTATTTTTGGAAATTTCTGATTTGGCTTCAAATTCTTCAATGATGTTGTTTGCCATGATATATAAGGCCTATTTGGACATGAATGAGCTCTCTCAAACCAAATCCATCCATCAAAACCATAAAATCAAGCCCAGTTGACCAAGTTTGACTTTTTAGGGTTTCTGACTGACTGTGCATTGAATGATGACCTCTGAGCATCCAATCTTTGACCTAAACACTTCAAATGGATCCCCAAGTCATGTGAACATGTTGGACCAACCCTAGGGCCTTGGCTCCTTGAGAAACACACTTGCTTGCTTGGTTGACTGATCTCCTGATCAGTTTGACCTAATTCTCCTGATGATCTTGCACTTGAGGCAAAAGGGACAATGCAATGCTATGCAGTGGACCATGTTATGTTATGACCTAATATGAGAATGTATGTACAATGATAGGTGCAAATTTGAGGTGCTACAGCTGCCCCTATTCAATCAGCTGGGAACCCGAACGGATGATAGCAACGGCTGTCAGACTTTCAGGGTAAACAGGGATTGAATACCAAAGAACCGTAGAATTTGCACAATACCGGGATCCACCAATGGAAACGTCCACTGGGATTTGATATTTATTACTGGGTACATTATTATTTTTTGGTTTTTGTTTTCAAAGGGTACGGCCACATCCAGACATCACAACGATGATGAATGGGAATAAAAATCACAACTAGATGCCGACGGACAACTAGGAAAAACTCAACGTTTACCAAGACCAACGGAGAGGTAACCAGACATTAATGAATGACTGGAAGAGATACAACCATACGTCAACGGACGTAATGGGAAAAACTCAACGTTTACCAAGACCAACAGAGAGGTAACCAGACATTAATGAATGACTGGAAGAGATACAACCATACGTCAGCGGACGTAATGGGAAAAACTCAACGTTTACCAAGACCAACGGAGAGGTAAATCCACATGGGGACAGGTACAACTAGACGTCATAGGACGAATAGGAAAAACTCGACGTTTATCGACCCCAACGGAGAGGAGGAAACTCTACTGGGGAGAGTGAACACAACCAAATCATCAACGGATGATTGGGAAAAACTCGACGTTTATCGACACCAACGGAGAGGAGGAAACTCTACTGGGGAGAGTGAACACAACCAAATCATCAACGGATGATCGGGAAAAACTCGACGTTTATCGACACCAACGGAGAGGAGTAATCTTCACTAGGGAAGGGATAGCGACGTTATGAACATCGAAAGAGGATGTTTACCGACATCAAAAGAAGACCAGACACTTACGCATGACTGGAAATCACCGAAGGATGGTGTTTACCGACACCAAAGAAGACCAGACACTTACGCATGACTGGAAATCACCGACGGATGGTGTTTACCGACACCAAAGAAGACCAGACACTTACGCATGACTGGAAATCACCGATGGATGGTGTTTACCGACACCAAAGAAGACCAGACACTTACGCATGACTGGAAATCACCGAAGGATGGTGTTTACTGACACCAAAGAAGACCAGACACTTACGCATGACTGGAAATCACCGAAGGATGGTGTTTACCGACACCAAAGAAGACCAGACACTTACGCATGACTGGAAATCACCGAAGGATGGTGTTTACCGACACCAAAGAAGACCAGACAATTACGCATGACTGGAAATCACCGAAGGATGGTGTTTACCGACACCAAAGAAGACCAGACACTTACGCATGACTGGAAATCACCGAAGGATGGTGTTTACCGACACCAAAGAAGACCAGACACTTACGCATGACTGGAAATCACCGAAGGATGGTGTTTACCGACACCAAAGAAGACCAGACACTTACGCATGACTGGAAATCACCGAAGGATGGTGTTTACCGACACCAAAGAAGACCAGACACTTACGCATGAATGGAAATCACCGAAGGATGGTGTTTACCGACACCAAAGAAACAACACACGCGGGTGCTGACGGGATACTGACATCTAAAAGATGACAGGGCGAGGCTACACACTTGCAGGGGATTTCACTGGGGAACAAGGTCACGACAGCGACTAAACAGGAAGGAACACCAAGAATACCGGGTTGTAGGTATGAAACGGGTGACCGACCAAAGCGTGAATTGGTTTGTGTTCCAAAACACTCAACATCCTGAAGAGGGCTAGAAAAGCAGTCTTGTTAAAAGGATGGACATTCGATTCCACAAGAAATACGAATCTTACTCGACTGGGGAGGACGACTTCGACCCAAGAGCGCATGAGACATATTATCTATAGCCGTCAGAACGTAGATAATAACCTCGCATGGAAGATTATCCATAACCGGGTTGTAGGTTGTTAAATGGATAAACGACCGAACACATCCTGAAGAGAGCGAAAGCAAACTTGTTAAAGGATGGACATTCAATTCCACAAGGAATACGAATCTTACTCTGCTGGAGATAACAATCGAAAGATTGACCAAAGAGTGCATGAGATATATTATCTATAGCCGTCAAAACGTAGATAATAACCTCGCATGGAAGATTATCCATAACCGGGTTGTAGGTTGTTAAATGAATAATCGACCGACATCATCCTGAAGAGAGCGAAGGCAAACTTGTTAAAGGATGGACATTCGATTCCACAAGGAATACGAATCTTACTCTGCTGGAGATAACAATCGAAAGATTGACCAAAGAGTGCATGAGATATATTATCTATAGCCGTCAAAACGTAGATAATAACCTCGCATGGAAGATTATCCATAACCGGGTTGTAGGTTGTTAAATGGATAAACGACCGAACACATCCTGAAGAGAGCGAAAGCAAACTTGTTAAAGGATGGACATTCAATTCCACAAGGAATACGAATCTTACTCTGCTGGAGATAACAATCGAAAGATTGACCAAAGAGTGCATGAGATATATTATCTATAGCCGTCAAAACGTAGATAATAACCTCGCATGGAAGATTATCCATAACCGGGTTGTAGGTTGTTAAATGAATAATCGACCGACATCATCCTGAAGAGAGCGAAGGCAAACTTGTTAAAGGATGGACATTCGATTCCACAAGGAATACGAATCTTACTCTGCTGGGGATAACAATCGAAAGATTGACCAAAGAGTGCATGAGATATATTATCTATAGCCGTCAAAACGTAGATAATAACCTCGCATGGAAGATTATCCATAACCGGGTTGTAGGTTGTTAAATGAATAATCGACCGACATCATCCTGAAGAGAGCGAAGGCAAACTTGTTAAAGGATGGACATTCGATTCCACAAGGAATACGAATCTTACTCTGCTGGAGATAACAATCGAAAGATTGACCAAAGAGTGCATGAGATATATTATCTATAGCCGTCAAAACGTAGATAATAACCTCGCATGGAAGATTATCCATAACCGGGTTGTAGGTTGTTAAATGAATAATCGACCGACATCATCCTGAAGAGAGCGAAGGCAAACTTGTTAAAGGATGGACATTCGATTCCACAAGGAATACGAATCTTACTCTGCTGGAGATAACAATCGAAAGATTGACCAAAGAGTGCATGAGATATATTATCTATAGCCGTCAAAACGTAGATAATAACCTCGCATGGAAGATTATCCATAACCGGGTTGTAGGTTGTTAAATGAATAATCGACCGAAAAGAAAGGCATCAGGGTACCAGGACTAGGTATGCAAAAGATGACCAATCAAAAGAGGATAAAGTTGCTAACTCGGAGCAAATATCCAAAAGGAAGGGAAAGACCCAATGGGGACAATACTGCTTGATCAAGGCAAGTATCCAGAGGGGAAGAATATCAATATCACAAACCGGATACTGATAACTGCAAAGAGGGGATTACATCTACCGGTTAGTAGGCAGAAAACCACGGAAAAGTTACCAGTCATCAATAGGATGAGCACAAAGGGTTAACTCCACCAAGGGGAGAACGTGGGATTTTACAACTACCAGCTTGTAGGTAGAAAACCAAAAAGATAGGACTTACAACTACCGGTTAGTGGGTAGAAGACCATAAAGAAAGGACTTACAGCTACCGGTTTGTAGGTAGAGGCCAACAAATTCCGCTGAGGATAAGATGAATGAGTGCCGGTTAGTGAGCGACTATTCATTTATGCCCCAGGGAAGTACAGGAGACAGCCAACAGGAAGCCAATTTAGGATCGATCCAAAAAGGCAGACTGAAACAAGACTCATCCTAATGAGGAAAGAACTCAATAGGGAAAACCCATCCCGTGTAGGGAGGGAACGGAAGCAACCGTCATCCACGAGGATGTATCTCAGTGGGGAAATGGCAGGAAAGGATAGACACTTTCTGCTTAAGGGGTTGGCTCTACATGGAGAGATCAGACACACCCAACTCTGCTAGGAAAAACTACTGGAGAGATCTGTATCAACAAAATAGCAAGAAACAACCATCAACAGATACACGGCAACAGCTGCAACACGAGTACCTGAATGTTATGATTATGCATGTATGCATTATGCATGATGAATGTATGATGAATGTATGATGAATGGACATGTACACACACAGGTCCAGGAATCAACCACCCGGTACCACTCCTTTTCCATAGGGAAGGCCAAAACACCAGAGAGAAAACACAATCTGCTGGAAACCGGGATATCAGGGAACAACACCATCCTGCGGGGAGAGGAGAAGACTGCTCTGCTGGAGAGAGGAACGCTAACGTCTTCAGTAAACACTCTGCTTGGGGAACTGCCCCACAAAAGTATTTCAACAGCAACCTTGCTGGGAATGCCCCACGGTAGGGCTCAAACAAACCTATACTGGAGATGCCCCACAATAGGGCTAACAGGGACTTGGAGGAAGAATGTTGTACTGCCGGGAACATGAAGATGAACAACTTCAACCAACACTGCTCGGAGTAAACTCTTTGAGGAGAGACCATACGAAGTTCTGCAGGACAAAGATACAGTCATGCTCGAGATACGAACAATTGTCTTACCTGTTGGTAATCATACCACCCTCGGGAGAGCACTGTGGGTCTCCTAAGTATCCTTCCATCATTGTGAAGGTTCACTTTGTTTAAGAACAATTTTGAAAAATTTGTTTATTTTGAAAACAATGATACTTTATCAATTAAAACATGCAAAACATTTGTTGAGTTGAAACAAATAAAAGTGCAAACAATTGGATAAAAGCTCAAATTGATGTGATGGAATGGTAGTCTGCAAAGGGCGAGACTCCATAGATCTGTACAAGTTTGAAATCGGTGATATATATTGGAGAGGGCTACATTGAACATAATGACCTTTCCTCTACCATTCCGAATTTTCGATGTATTCGGAGCTTCAGTCGACGACGAATCGAGAATCCCTGACGGATGACAGATATAGAGCACAGTCTTGTCAAGATGCAGTTACTTGCCAGATCCCTAATTTTTGCCTAGATTGCCCCAGTGTGAGGTGTTCAATCTAGCGGGATGCAAATTCTTTTTCAATGTCTCTAACTTTTGCCTGGATCGCCCTTTCGGGTTTTCAATCCACCGAGACGCTCCTTTTTGCCTAAGTCGCCCTTTGGGGTGTTCGACTTAGCGAGCTGTTTTGCTTTTTTTTTTGTTTAGGCGAAGTATTTCTTGACTGCATCAGAATTCACAGGACGAGTGAACTTCTTCATCCATTGTAGTAAGTGTTAGAACACTGCCTGAAAAGGCTCTCTTGACAACGTACGGACGTTCGTAGCTTGTAGAGTTCACTTGCCCCTGGAATCGGGCACGAAAGACAAGACTTTCTTGAGCACAGGGTCATTTTCTCAGAACTCGAGACTTGACCTTCTTGTCGAATGCTTTCATCACTCTCTGCTGATATAACTGACCATGACATATGGCAGTTGATCTCTTCTTCTTGATCGAATTCAGCATCAGTCAACTTGGGACTTTGAGGGTGCTATTTTTTCTTTTGTTTTCTTTTGATTTTGCTTTTGATTTCTTTTGATTTTGCACCCTCTTTTTCTTTGTTTTTTTTTTTTGATTGATTTTTTTTCTCTTTTTTGATAATGCCCCAGTTGGCTGTTCTGCTGATTCTCGAGATGCAGCTGAGTGTGATCTTCTTTTCTTGCTCAAGAAGTCGGGAAATACCGTCAGGAATCCCCTCAAGCATCATCTTCTTCCGCTTCGAATACAGGGAATTCAAAATTGGGAGATGACGTCCGATCATTACATTCAATGGGTTTGAGAAACAACCTGCATAAAGATTTTGAGTATAAAAAGCACTTTGAAAATCAAACAAGACAATCGTTATGCAGATGAAAAGATTGCTTGTTTTTCTTGTTTTTAAGGTTTTTTGTGATCACCAATTTCATGCAAAAAGCGAAAAGGGAAAACAATTGGAAAAACAAATGTTCAAACATGAATTTATTTGAATGAAAATATCATTGCACAAAATGTTGCCAACAATGTCATCACTTCT
This sequence comes from Lathyrus oleraceus, assembly GCF_024323335.1. Taxonomy (NCBI): domain Eukaryota; kingdom Viridiplantae; phylum Streptophyta; class Magnoliopsida; order Fabales; family Fabaceae; genus Lathyrus; species Lathyrus oleraceus. The sequence continues at coordinate 437,991,550 of NC_066582.1, read as the reverse complement.
CCTTTTGGCATGGGAGAAGGGCTTTTAAACAAAGTGATTATTACTCTGACTTATGAACAACTGTAGGAAAGCCCACAATGACCCAATTGTGATAGATCCCACCGGGGATGACAACTGTCAGCATCTCTTGCATCAGCAGCTTCTGTTTTCTGAACAACCCTTCTGAAGAAAAGTCGGCGCCAGCCCAGGACTTGTTATCTTCAAGCTTGATTATCACGGGGACCCAAGTCTTCCAAAATCAGAATACCTGACCTCACAAGGTCTTGAACCTTCATCTTCAGCTGGAAATAACTATCCACATCATGACCAGGAGCACCCGAATGATACACACAATGCTGTTCAGGCCTATACCACCACCGAGGGTTGACGGGTATGGGCGGCGGGTCTCTGGGAGTAATCAAGTTCCGCTCTATCAGAGTGGGATACAGTTCGGCGTAGGACATGGGGATTGGATCAAAAATGATCTTCTTCCTCTCATTACTTGTACCAGCTTGATTATCAATGGGAGGCTGGTAAGCCTGCTGTTGAGGACGAGGTTGTTGACGCTGATGCTGTTGAGCTGGTCTTTTCTGTTGCTGTTGAGTTGTTGGAATAGTCACAGCGGCGACCTGACGATATGGTCCTCTGTTCGCACTCCTTCGACGGTGCACAGCATTTGTTTCATCCTCTCCCCTTCTGGGTGCCCCAGAGTATAGCTTCTTAGAATTTGAAGAGTTTGAAGAGCCAGGATCTTGTATCCTTCCTGCTTTGATAAGGCTTTCAGTTCTCTCCCCACAGACAACAACATCTGAAAAACTACTGAACGGGCAACTTCCCATGCGATCCATGAACACTCCTTGCAAGGTCCCAATGAACATGTCAGTCAGCTCTCTCTCCAGCATCGGAGGTTGCACTCTAGCGGCTAGTTCACGCCACCTCTGGGCATACTCTTTGAAGCTTTCCTTATTTTTCTGATACAAACTCTGCAATTGGGTTCGGCTCGGCACCATGTCCATGTTGTGTTTGTATTGCCTCAGAAAGGCCTCACCCAAATCTTTCCAGCTTCTGACTGATTCTCGCTTCAATTCCATGTACCAGTCCAAAGATGCCCCAGATAGACTATCTCGGAAAAAGTACATCCACATCTTCTCATCGTCAGTGTAAGCAGAGATCTTCCTGAAGTAAGCCTGCACGTGGGTGCGAGGACAGGAGGTACCGTTGTACTTTTCGAATGAGGGTGCCTTGAACTTGTAGGGGATCTTCAACCCTTCCACCAGACCCATGTCGGTCACATCGAACCCAAGCGAGTTCTGACACTCCATGGCTCGGATTTTCTCAGCAAGAGCATCCACTTTACGATCCCTATCCTCCATTCTGACCACTTCATCTTCCTCACTCAGCAACGTGAACATGTCCTCTTGTTGGTTGACAAACGGAGCTGGATGACGAATCGGAGCCCGGGTAGCTCTGACATTGACCTCTGCAGCAAGAGGCTGTCCATTGATTCGAATACCCCTCAACTCTTCACCCACAGCATAGTTGTTGACGGGCACAACAACAGTAGGATTATCATTGGTCGGGTCTCCCTCTGGCAGAGGTGAATTGGGTGGAGGAAGTGCAGCTTCTTGTCTCTGAACCAAAGCTCGGAGTTCTTCTTGTCCTTGCGCAACTCCTTGCATCATCGTTATGAACTGGGCCATGTTCGCCCTCATCTCAGCCAACTCAGTCTGAACCTGATCCATACTTCTTTGATGATTGAGTCTGGTTGCGGTGCGGACGATGATCAACAATCCTGTCTCAGTCAAAACCCCAAAGTGAGAAGTCACGTCCCCAAACATGTTTGTAATGCAAGGATGATATGTGTATGATATGCATATGATGCGAATGCTATTTTATCATGGATGATCCTGAAAAGGATATGCGTATGCGAGTTAACTTTTTTTCATGCATTACTATTTTTTTGGGAAAATAAACATGCTATGATGCAAATGATGGAGCCAAGACTGGCAGGAACTGGCATCTGAGGAACCATCTGAAACCCCAAAGTCATTTGAGGAGCTGGCATCTGAACCCAAGTCTGGAGAACTGAGTCACCATCTGAGCGAGTACCCTCAAATTCAGCCCAGGGATCCGAAATAAACGGAACCCTCTGATCAATACCAGGGTCGAACCTCCGGCGTCCAGAAATAAATGTCCAGAATTCATAGTCACCATCAGTACTGGGAGTCACCAACTGTACCTGTTAAAATGAACATTCCCTCCCCACTCACGGGTGTCATCTAGGCCAGGGTAAGGTCGAGAGAAACGCAGCATAAATAACCTTTCGCAAAATATTATCATATACACACCTGAAGTATGCAACGATAATATCCCACCAGGGTCTGAACTGCTCGTGACATCAATGTTCCGCTAAGTGGCGCAATACCACCCGCTTCCCATGAATCACTCTATTCCTAAGGTTTCCTAGATTTCACTCATAGCCTGGGTATTGGGCCTTTTACCTCGAGTAACTCCCACCCCAAACAGAGAAACACAGCCAGATGAACAGATGAATATGAATGAATGCAAACATTAATGCAAACAATAAATGCAAACAATAAATGCACATATATACGATGAATGCAATAAATAACAGCAAAAAGCAACCAAAGTCCTAACCTAGAGAGCGCTAGGAGAGACTCGCTTAGGGAAGAAGGACCAGCACAGGTTAACTTCTCAGTTATCTCCCCAGCAGAGAAGCCAGCTGTCGCATTACGCGAAAAACCGGCGGGAAAACAAGAACAACAGAGCCGCCACCGTGTGTTATTTATCCCAAAAGAGGGAAAGGAAACGCTCAGAGTAAACTTGGAAAAGAACATGGTCTCGCGACCAAAGAGAATGGGATCGGGAGTCGGTTATGCGAAGGGAAGGTATTAGCACCCCTACGCATCCGTCGTACTCGACGGGATCCACGCACAATAGAAAGGAAAATGGTTGCTAAAAACGCTGCTCACACTCACACACACTGGCTGAAAGAGACACAAGAAAACAAGACAAAACTGACTCGGCAGGATGTCGCATCCTGGGCCTACTTAGTCTATCAGGCATAGACATCAGAGTCGAAGTAGTTCGGACTGGGGAAACGACACATGCTCGCTAGGATATCGCATCCTATGCATACGGATCTCCTTGGACGAAGGAGAATCAGAGCATTCGTAGCTCGGCTGACACGCACACAAACAAACACAGGCAAAGGCAAACGTGGAGCCTGAATGCCAATCGCTGGACTTACATCAACATCCGAACCAAAACACACCCACACTGGAACCCGAATGCCACTCGATGGACTTACATCAGCTTCCAAGCACACAACAACACACACAGAGGGGTTGAAGACAAAAGGTGGAAAAAGAAAAAGGGCGCCCGGAGAGATCAGCTCATCTCCTGCCTACGTACCTCATCTGGTATGAGGATCAGGGCGACGTAGTTCCCCTACGCAGGGAAAAAGGACTAGCCTAACCAGATAACAGAGGGAGACACAACACTAGGGAGACTACGACTCGAGCCTAGATGTTGTCATGCAAAATCGTCCCTAAGTTAAGGTTTCTAGCTAACTTGCACAGGAAGCAAGCCTATCCTAAACATGACTTGCACAGGAAGCAAGCCACACCTACACTAACTTGCACAGGAAGCAAGGGTCTCGATTGCAACTAGGGCAAGAGAAAGGGGAGGTCTCAATCGCAACGAGGGCGAGAGAAAAGAATTAGTGTTAGTTGTTAGTCAAACTCGACAAGACATCGCATCTCGTGCCTACGTATCTCATCTGGACATGAGAATCAGAGTTGCCGTAGTTCGGCTAAACTATTTCTGTTGGTTTGTGTTTTTTAAGTGGACAACGTCACTGCACAATCTACCTGATGCTCGACCTTTGGAGACTTACTCACCTGTAGTAGAAGGAGTTAACGTATCCTTAAGAGGGGATAATGTTTGTTTGTGTTTTAGGAAAGCTCAAGCAAGAAAGGAAGTCCTATACGAAGGAACCGTGCTACCTTAATTGACATGCAAACGAGACTACGCGGAGTCTAACAAACCTAGGGGATACAATCACACCACACAAGCACATACAGCATGAAATAAACACACCAACAAGGGGCTCAAACATCAAGGCTAGGTTTTAGTCGAGGGGTCATATCAACCTCAACAAACAAACCACTGGAATTGGGTAGTGTTAGCTCTTAACCTTGCCATTGAGGGGCTAAGGTGAAGCAGATGAAAGGTAAGTGAAGATAAGACTTCACAGCTCTTATCCCTGGCCTGGGAGAGCTTAAGACAAGAATGTGTGGGTTCAGAAAGTGGGAACCCTTCTACACATTTGATACTGACTCAACTGTACAATTGTACAAGATCTTGGGTTTGTATCTGCAATGCATCAACACAGTGGTGTGAGCAAAGCAGATGACACACAGAATAACAGGGGATAGGTTGCATATCCCTTGGGTTCTGCCAATTGCCTCTTCACTTAGGAGGTCTTTGAATATGTACAGGGACAAATTGTAAACATACACAAACATTGCCTCTTAAGGAGGACTTCAGACAGTTGCCTGGCCAAGTAACAGGCCAGGTCTTCCAGACTACATGAAGATTAGAAGTATACCTCAATGCAAATTGCTTATACAAGCAAAGCAAAGTAAAAGTTCACAAGGAACTGAGCAACTAAAAGCACCTGTAATAGTCAAGCAGACATTAGTATGCAACTTCAAAACAAAGCAAAAGGAAACAGACATCAACAGTTAATCATAAGCAAGTGAATGTGCAAGGCACAAGGCTCAAGGCATGTGAGCCAAGCCACCTACAAAACAAACAAGTTAGTCAATGATATTCAAGCAAGTTCAATCAAAAAGAATTGGTCTCATTAGTCATTTGTTGGTCAACCTGAAAACATGAGCTCAAAGGTGAGTAACAGGACCACTAGGGCAAGCCTAGGGTCAAAAGGAATGAAAAAGTCAAAACAGCAAAGGGCAAGCATCCAAAATCATGTTCAAACAATCAAGAATCAATGCCAATTGGGTTCACATTCATATCAGTCACTATCATCATTTCATGAACAATTTATGCCAAAGAATAGCAAACAGAAACTCATAGGAGTCAACAGCAAGACTTGCATCAAAAGCAAACTAAAACATTTCCAAAAATCACCAAATAAATCATGATCAATTATAACCTATAGCATGATAAGCATGTCAAATTTCATCTCATTTGGACAAGTGGAAGGCAGTCAATGAAAATCAGAAAGGCAAAGCAATTTTGAACATGTTCAAAGAAGTCAACCAAACATGCATCAACTTAGAAAACTCATAAATCAGAGATGGCATAAGATAAATGAATGGGACTAAAACCATGGCAAAGCTTAGGATGTCTAGTAATCTCATGTAAAATTTCATGTCCATCTAATAAAGTATGAGCATTTCACAAAACAAATGGGCATATGAATCACATAAGGTCAACATTTTGGTCAAACAGGGAAGAAAATCTCAAACAAATGGAAAATGCCATAAACAAATCCACAAAAAATCATGTGCAAACTAGACATATTCAAGCTCAATCATACAAAAGATCAAATCATTTGGAGGTCAATAGGCATGGCTATAAAAATCAACAAGTTGCACATCAATGGTGTGACACAAATTGTCACACCCTACTTCAAAAATTCACAACTCACAATCCAGATAAGATAAATTCACAAACTCTACATCAAAATAAATATGAATGTGTCTAGTTTGTGCTCAAAAAGTTTCAAGTCCATAGGATAAGTCATGACCATTTCACAAAGGTTTTGGTAAAATGTGTACAATATTGATACATGTTACAAATCCTAATGCAAAATAAAAACCAACCATCCAAAAATTCTGGAAAAAATGTGATAAAATAATAGAGGTCATGCTGAGCATTTAGCAAAAATTCCCACGAAATTTGGATCAAAGATGATGATGATATGATTTTTGTAAGTTAGAGATCAAAAGTGAAATTAAAATGAAAAGAAATAACTTAATTCCAATAAGCCATGTGCCACGAATGGCATTTTTGTAATTAACAAGGTCACTTATCAAAACACTGCCGTTTTGGGCACGAAAACGAAATGATCTCATTGGCTCATGGAGAAACAGTAGCATGCACGCACGTGAACAGTCCAAATTCTGGGCAAGGCATGAAGAACAAACTAGGGTTTTGGAACAGTGTACCAACATTCATCTTCCTAAATCGAGTCACTCAAATTTTTTTCCAGAAATCATAATTGAACATACACAAATGATCAGCAAGGCATAACTAACATGAATCCAACAACAATTTTCACTAAAACACAACACAACTCATGAATCGAGCAAAAATGCATTTCATCACCAAACTTCATTTCAACATAACTCAAGAAATAATCAACCATATCATGCAATTCAAAGCTTAATGTGCTCAGGGACAAGAGATCTACAAAGTATATACCATGAATTAGAGAAAGAAAGAGATCGAGTTTTTACTTGATTCTGGAGAAATGGATGAAACAGTGGTTGTTTTGTGATGCCTTGCTGAAACAGATGCACTAACAGCTCCCCAAAGTTGAATGGTGAAGTTGGTTTGGCTTGGAACAACTTGAAACAACTTCAATCAAACTTTGCCATTAATGGAACTTTGGAAAACAGTCGAGCAAAGGTTGGTTACAGTTGGTGAAACAATGTTGGAAAGAGCTCACAATGCTGTTTAGATGGTGAAGCAACAAAGGCAAGGTCGAGTTCTTTGGGAGTTTTTTGGCAGAAATGGAAAATGGCAAGAAATGAGGTTTTGAGAGAGTGAGTGAATTCTCTTCTTTCTGTGGCTGCTAGGGTTGCATACTGACCAGAAAATGAGTTTTTATTGTCTGTTTAAGGTTCCCTTAATGAAAAGCTAAGCACACTTAACTTAATGAAGCAAATTGCTAATTGGTGATTTTGGTCCATATGGTGAGGTGTGGTGGTAGGAGCACGAATTTTGGGCCTTCCACAAGTCACAAATGACATTTCCAATCATTCCCAATTGGCCATTCTGATTAAAGATGTTTATTTCACAATTCCACTTTTGCACCACACTTGAAATTTAAACATGATAGTGAAAAAATGCCATTTTGATCCATGAGGTTTTGGTGCATGAGGGTCACATTTTTGGAAAGAGGAGGTTAAATATGACTTGTTGGAAAAAACCCCACCCAATTTGGCCAAATGGTTTGAGAGATATGGCCTTTTGAAGTTCAAGAATTTTTGAAAATGATTTGATCATATCTTGCCAACCATACATGGGAATTGAGTGTTCTTGGACTTTTTGGAAATGGGAGAACAAGATCTTCAACTTTCATGTTGGGCAAAAATTCATTTGAAGCTTGTATCATGATGTAAGTTTGGGATCAAGAAGTTTCCATTTTTGGTAGTTAAAATTACAGGTCCAGTTTCTATTTTTGGAAATTTCTGATTTGGCTTCAAATTCTTCAATGATGTTGTTTGCCATGATATATAAGGCCTATTTGGACATGAATGAGCTCTCTCAAACCAAATCCATCCATCAAAACCATAAAATCAAGCCCAGTTGACCAAGTTTGACTTTTTAGGGTTTCTGACTGACTGTGCATTGAATGATGACCTCTGAGCATCCAATCTTTGACCTAAACACTTCAAATGGATCCCCAAGTCATGTGAACATGTTGGACCAACCCTAGGGCCTTGTCTCCTTGAGAAACACACTTGCTTGCTTGGTTGACTGATCTCCTGATCAGTTTGACCTAATTCTCCTGATGATCTTGCACTTGAGGCAAAAGGGACAATGCAATGCTATGCAGTGGACCATGTTATGTTATGACCTAATATGAGAATGTATGTACAATGATAGGTGCAAATTTGAGGTGCTACAGTTTGATTAATAAAGTCCCTAGAATAGCTAGTCCGTTTAATGTATCAAGTATGACTTAATCATGAGATCACATTAAACATAAGGACACTATTCTTAAAGTATCCGTAGTCGAGCTTTATTGTGAAGTGGGATAACATTAAAGCATTAAGACTATTATGTTTGTAGACTGATGATCACATCTCATGGATCATGGATAAAGAGTTATCAAGTCTTAAACATAGGTATGAATATTAAGAGTAATATTTATACCGGATTGACCCGCTATGAGAATACTATATAGAAAGTTATGCAAAGTGTCATAAGTTATTCTCATGGTGATAATGGTGTATACCACTCTTCGACCTGAAACCACTATGGATCCTAGATGTAGAGTCGAGTGCTTTATTGCTGATCCAACGTTGTCCATAACTGGATAACCATAAAGACAGTTGATGGGTACTCCACGAAGCATGCTGAGGGACATGAGTGACCTAGATGGAATTTGCCCATCCTGCGTAACAGGATAAATGTTTATGGGCCCAATATTGAATTGGACAAGGATGACACGGTCTATACCTTGTGTTCAATATAGAAATAAGGGCAAAGGGGTAATTATACACATAATTATTATCACAGAAGGACTTGTCAGATCACATGACATTTTCGTGACTTGGGTAGCAGTGATGTGTTGCTAGATACCGCTCACTGTTTATTATGTTAAATACGTGATTTAATATAATTGCGAACGCCGCGAAAGCCTACAGGGTCAAACACAAAGGACGGATTGATGAGAGATAGAGTAACTAAGGAACATCGTAAGGTACGGTGCACTTAAGTGGAATATGAAATATCGTAAGGTAATAAATACTTAAGTGATTTTGGGCATATTATAAGATATGGGCCAAAATACACTTAAGTGGGCTTTTTAGCTTGAAGCCCACACAAGTGGTTCTATAAATAGAACCCCTTGGGTAGAAGCATTGTCACTCAAACTCAGACTCAAGTGAAGACTTGGAATTTCGTTTCCCTCTCTCTCTCACTCAAAGCCTTCATTCGTACCAGCTAGCACTGAGATTGAAGGAACCCGTTCGTGTGGACTGAGTAGAGACGTTGTTATCGTTCGACGTTCGTGATCGCTCCGTGGATTTGTATCCAAGGTTTTGATCGTTATAAGAGATCTGCACCAAAGGTTTGAATCACCACAAGAGGTAACGATTCTATCACTGATCATGCCCATTCGTAAGGATCACTAAATGGAGAAATTTTTAAATTCCGTTGTGCCTTGGATGGCAATTCTCCTTCAGTTTCACCTTGCCCGAACCGTACCAATATGCGGAATATGGCCAATTGGATTTATGATTTACATGCTGAGGCTGAACCGGAGCCTATGGACATTCTTGAGGATGTCGCTGCTGATGGAGCTATCGACGATGAGTTTAATCAGAGAGAGAGAGAGCCTCTCATGTGCATGAGCCTCCACCACACCATTCACTCCATATTCCTGCCTCACCTGCACACACCATACATTTTTCTGACCATTTTGCAGTTACTTCTTCTGGAGCCGCACACGTTTCACTTTATGATATACTCAGTGAGATGCATGCCCGGAATACTATAGATGTTGAGAGAGATAACACGATCCATGCCATGCAGTGACAACAAACAAAGATGATGTAGTATATGAGTTAAATGCAGCATGCATCTGGGCAACAACCTCCATAAAAGTATAATTATTTTGTTATTCGGACGACCCTCGATGAGGCTCTCCAAAAGCTCTAACGCCGGAATGATATTGATGCAGAGCGTGACACCATGTTCCAAGCTATGCAACAAAAACATCTTGACATGATGGCACACATTCATGCGATCCAAGACCACTATCATGACTATGTAGGACGGACCGAGCATAATATAGCATATCCGATCAAACAGATGATAACATTACGTGTAAGGGTGGATGATATGTTACAGTATATGCACCATGTAGGAGTGTCAGCTCCTTAGCTTCATGGTCGTGGAAGACATGGTTGGAACTGAAGTCGTGGTCGGTGTTGAGCCCTTCATCCAGGTTCTTTCTTCCTTTTCCCACTTTTATCAAAACATTAAGGATAATGTTTGGTTCAAGTGTGGCGGAAGAACTTTATTGCTTTAATTCTATTTCTTTTTAGTTAGATTTATTATTTTCTAGTTTATTTCATGTTTATTAGGATTTTATGAATTTTTAGTTTAACTGTTGTTAGTAGAGTCAAAACATGTGATGTCGAGTCTTTATGTGTGGTTTCTTGTTGTTTGTTGATTCTCCCATTTTTTTGAGTCATACCAAAAAAAATTGACTTTGAAATTCATTGCATGATTAGAAAGTATTAGGTTATAGATGAAATTGAGGTTAAATTGTAGAGACTTGGGAAAACTCTACAAAATCGATATCATTTTAACACCCCAAGTCTCCCGAATACGGAAGCCGATTTGAGTACTTATTATGTCATAACCTTGAATTCTCATCCTTTAATAGTCCTTAAATAGTTTATTTAGCAGTCAACACCATCCTAAACACACACTACGCAAGAAGTTGATGCAAATAAGTGAATGATCCGAGGCTTAAAAGAGAAAAGGAAAGAAAAAATGAATAAAAAAAAGTGTTCCTTCTAAGTTAGGTGACCCTTACTCAGTCATTTAACCCAACGGTACAAATCTCTTTAGTTGTTAATATTTGAGCCAAAGTACAAGAAAAATAAAAATAAAATAAAAAATAATGACAACATCATAGTCACTAACATATTATCTTGCTATAAGTGTGAAAGGATAGCAGGCTTAATGTGATTGCACTAGAATGAAAAGGGGCAGAAAAAAGGATGAGTAAGTTAGACTTATGCATAATAACATGATTTATATTAGTTTGCATAAGAGGGAGGCTTACGACCGCATAATTGCAGATTTGTGTTCTTACGATATCCTTAGTGCATGAGTTAGTACCTATGAATACAATCCTAACCGAAGCAGAGTTTATCGTCAGGTATGAGTATTTGAATGCAATTATTTTTTATGAGTCTTGACATTAGATGCTGCATTTTCTAAAGTTTTTTCATATGTGTAGCAGCATTGCTTGAGGACAAGCAAAAGTTTAAGTATGAGGGGGTTTGATGACCATGAAACTTATAGCATTTTCCGACTCGATACGCATGCATTTTTATCCATTTTATATTCATTTCATGTCTATATGTAGTGTTATGTTGGTATTGTGTTTGTGTTGCAGATACTCTCTATGTAGGAGTTGACACAAGAGAAAATGAAAAAAAAAATGGCCAAAAGTGGAGAAAAGGATGCATCAGCATGAAGAAAGTCAAAAAGAGACGTTTTCAACTTGTGGCGCCCACCAAATGGGCATGGCGCTCTCCATAGTCCCTTCACTTTCCGCATCTCCCATTTTGAACTTATGGCATTTACCATGAGGCCATGGCGCTCGCCATGGACTTCGTGTCCAGAATTTTAGCAACAGAAGCTGCCCAATCTTCTCCCACTCCCACTTAATTCTCTCAGTCAAACTCTACACGACTTCAGTCCATATTCAGCCTATGATACACTATATATAAGTTTAGTTTTTAGGTTTTTAGGATCCAAGTTTCCTAGTATCAAGTAGGCACATGATTTCACTTTGTAAAGTCCTTAATTATTCACATCGGGCAATAAGCATACCATTGTTTTTAAAATTTAGGATTATCTGCTTGTACTTGGATCATCCGCTGTTAATGAATGTTGATTTTTAATTCCATAAGTTTTTCCGTTCATGTTTTCTGGTCTTAAATTTTGCAATGCGTTTATTTTTCATAAGTATTTTCTATAGCTTATTATTTTTCTATGTTGATATTGGAATTGTTGATTTTAATTGTTCTATCAGTGTTAAATATTCATTACTTATACTATTAAAGTAGCTTATTAGCACTAATTCACATACACACGTAGTGTATTGATTTTGTGGTTATTTGCATGCTACTCTTTTATTACTTCTTATTATCAGTGTTATATTATTATGTTTAGAAACTTATTTGGCATGCACATTAAATCAAGCATTAATGCCATGTCAAATATGTCCGGCTAAACCACTTAGAGTCCGAAATGTGAGGACCGTCATTTTGACGGTACTCGCATCTGAGTTGGAAATATTAAATTTAATTGGAATTCATTTTGGGACTGATTTTTATATTGTTTTAAACTAGAGTCATTTACCGCAAAAGCGTTAAAAATTAGAGATAATTGTTACATTTTTAAAGAGAGGAACCTATATCTTAGATGAAAAATAAAAATCATATTTTAATTAATCAAGAGCGGCAACAAAGGTTATTTTAAATTGAAAAAACAATTATTTTCAAAAATAGAGTTTATAGGAATAAATGTGTTGCGACAACATGCATCTATAATTTTGAACTCTGGTGTTGCGCGAGAGACAACCGATATCACCTTTAAATTTTTTTTTTGCATGAAAACGATATTTTAATTAATTAGAAGTTCTTAATTTTCAAAAAATGTATACTTTAGCAGACTGAACCGCGATATCGGCAGTGTAGAATTTAGAATAAAATTAGATTCTGATTTAGCAAACGCAAACGGTTCATTTAAATTAAGTTCCTTACTATTAAAGAAAAATATTGTCCCAATTCAATTAATTAATCTGATTTAGACGTGAGTACTATCGACTGACGCAAGCCATATTTCAGTCTCGCTTTTAATTGCTTTTAGAAGCCAACGTGTTTTATTTCCTTTTTAATTCCCATTCTCATCCAAAAATCGATCAGCCTTAAATTTACATAGCGACAGTAGATAGCGGTTAAGTTGACTGTAAATTCCCTGTGGGTTCGACAACCTTTTATACTCTGATACATTTCGTACACTTGCGTAAAGCATCTAAGAGAAGGAAAATAAGAAAGCACATATCAAAGATCTGGAAAATCTGGTACATAAAATTTGTCTCTGAATCTCATAACCTCATTCTCATTAATTCTGAATTATACCTCTTTACATTGATTGATTACCACCAACTAGTCAATTAATCCTAAACTGACTTTCTGACCTTCTCTGATCTCTTCAAGAATACCATTAGTCAACTTCAACATACCCAAGTTCACACTATTAGATGTCATTTCACATACCAAACTAAGATCTCATAATTTTTTGATCAAATCAGATTCTTTAACCATCAGTGCCGATATATGCAAGGATTTCCTGCTCAACGCATTTGCTACCATGTTGACTTTACAAGAATGGTAACTCAAACCAAAATCATAATATTTCATAAATTTAAGCCTTCTCCTCTGTCTCATATTTATCTCTTTCTAATCGAATAAATAATTTAAATCTTTTTTATGGCTGAACAATTCAAATCTATAGCCAAATAGATAATGTCTCCAAACTTTAAGCACAAATACCACAGCTGCCAACTCTAAATCATGGGTAGGATAATTCCTCTTGTGAACCTTCAGTTGTCTCAAAGCATAAGCTACAAATTGATGATTATGCATAAGCACACCTCCTAAACCCATATTTGAAGCATCCAATAACACAGCAAAATATTCACTCGAACTCGGGAAAATTAAAAGTGGTGTTGGCATCAACTTCTTCTTGAGCTCTTGAAAACTCTCTTCGCATTCAACATCCCACACATACGCTTGCCCTTTTCGAGTTAACTGAGTCAAAGGCAAATCTAAATTCTAAAATCCTTCAATAAACCTTATGTAGTAACCAGTCAATCGCAAAAAACTTTGGATCTCAATGTTAGACTTCGGAGTCTCCCATTACAACACAACATCAACCTTCAATGGACCAACTGATATACCACCACTAGAAATAACATGAGAAAAAAAACTCACTTCACTCAACCAGAATTCACACTTGGACACCTTCACATATAACTTCTTCTCTTATAAGGTATGTATTACAACTCTCAGATGTTCTGCAAGATCTTCATTTATTTTGGAATACACTAAGATATTGTCAACGAACACAACCACAAACTGATCAAAGTAAGGATGGAAGATCATATTCATATACTCCATGAATACACCTGGCGCAATAGAAACACTGAACGACATCACTGAATACTCGTAGTGACCATATCGAGTTCTAAATGCAGTCTTCGGAATATCTTCTAGTTTCACACGAATTTGATGATAACCTGATCTTAAATCGATCTTGCTGAAAACACAAGTACTTACCAACTGATCCATAAGGTCATCAGTTCTCGGAAGAGGATACTTGTTCTTGATAGTAACCTTATTCAGCTGTCAATAATCAACTAACAGCCTCATGCTGCCATCTTTCTTCTTAACCAACAACACTTGCACCCCCACAGTGAAACACTAGGTCGAACAAACTTATTTTCAAGCATATCCTCTAGTTGTTTCTTTATCTCACTCAATTGTGATGTAGACATTTTATAAGGTGCCATCGACACATGATTAGTACCAGGTACTAAGTTTATGGCAAACACAACCTCATGTTCTGAAGGAAAATCAGTAATATTGTCTAGGAACACATTTGTAAAATCACACACCATCGATATATCACCAATCAGATCTTTGCTTTTAGCTTTAAAGGAAGTGAGCATCATAAACACACGAGTATCATCCTTCAAGGACTCGTCCACTTGCTTAGCATATATAAACATCAGACCTTCACCTTCTTCGAACTCTAGAAACATCACGGACTTATCGAAACATTTGATATGAACATGGTTGAACTCCTACCAGTTCATTCCCAGGATAATATCAAGATTCAACTTTCTAGCACAATCAAGAGATATAAATAAATGTGTGGCACCCATGTCAATCATAGTAATCAGAGAAACACCAATAATAAAGCATGTACCTTGAATTGAGTTATAAGATCTAGTGGTCTCTGCTCTAATCAAAGAAAAAACTTTCCCTCCAGACCGAGGCTTCTTTGGTTTCTGGCACTAGGTACTAATGCGACCTGGTTCCCCACAGTTGAAGCAAGTCAGTACATTACTCTTACAATTCGCAATATGGTGTCCTGTCTTCCCACACTTGAAATATTTCTGACCAGAACTCTTGAATTCACTAGCATGATGACCCATTCCCCCACAACTAAAACATATGACAGAAGCAGGAGTACCTCCCCCACTTGTCTCTTTCCCACCTGAAGCCTTCCACTTCCCTTTATCAGCTAGAGCCCCATAAGGTTTTCCACGGTTTTGATTTCCATTTTTCGTCTTACTAATACTCTTTTAGTGAGCAAATATAGCATGCCTATCTCCTTCATAAATTCTTAACTTATTAACTATCACAGAAAACTGACTGATCTCGTGGTACCTGGTGAATTGCTTGATCTCTAGACGCAAGCCAATTTCAAACTTGATACACTTGGAACCTTCAGCTCCTACCCCATTGTAATGCAGAGAAGAACCAGACAACTCCTCAAATTTCACAGTATAATCAGCAACAATCATGTTTCCTTTCTTTAGCTCAAGGAACTTGATCTATTTCTTTCTATGAACATCAACATGAAAGTACTTCTCAAGGAACTCAGTCTTGAAATTTTCCCACGTGATTCCGGTACCTTTAGATCCAAGCCTCTAACGAGTATTGTCCCACCAATACTCTACTTCCTCATCCAACATATGAGTGCCAAACAGGACCTTCTATGCATTTAAACCAGCCATCGACCTGGAGATCTTCTCAATCTCTTGCAACCAAACCTGAGTACCTTATGGGTCGTAACTCCCCTTAAAAGTCGGTGGATTATTCCTCTGGAACTTTCCTAACCCTCTGAACTCGTCTTCCATCCTATTTTGATTCTTAGCACCCAATTTGTCTGGCCCATCACATGAGTTATAACCTCCAAAGCATCGGAAATTGCATGATTATTTCTTCCATCCATTTCTCTGCACACCAGCCAACAACCATTATAATAAATATTGCATCGACAATGTTCATACACTCGTCACATACTAGGGAATAGATAACATCATAAAACTTGGCCGGATGGACAACCTGCTCTGATACCACTATTGTAACACCCTAAAAAACTGACTCATAAATTAAAGAATAAACTAACCTTTTAGGATACTACTCAACAAAACATACATACTTTCTCATTTAAATCGTCAACTCCTAATGGAAATTTAAAATAAATAACATAAACCTTGACGGTTTCATCAAGCTGAAATAGTTAATGAAATTAACATAATCAAATGATTAACTCAAAACAAACAAACACCTTATTCCCCAATGTTACAAATCAGAGCATTAAACCAACTAAATAGAAATAAACGATAAAATAAATGAAGAAAAGCTCAAAGGCCATCTTCCAACTCACATTAACACTTCCTCCTGAGTATATGTACGACATTATACAGGGAAACACAAAACAACAAGAAACAAAGGGGTGAGAATACGCTCAAATATATTAACGGTGTAAAATAATGCAAGGGTAGTTTAATCATACAATCAAAAATGCACATTCAATTATGCACCAACACAATAATTTAATTCACATAGCCTCTATGTATGCAATACGACTCACAACTCGACTCTATGCATGTGGTACCAATTTGGACATCAGAGATTTGTTACTGATCTC
Organism: Lathyrus oleraceus; assembly: GCF_024323335.1. Taxonomy (NCBI): domain Eukaryota; kingdom Viridiplantae; phylum Streptophyta; class Magnoliopsida; order Fabales; family Fabaceae; genus Lathyrus; species Lathyrus oleraceus. Next base: position 437,975,095 of record NC_066582.1, on the reverse strand, counting down.
ATCCGCTCAAAAATGGTTCCTCATTCGAACCGGGTCCCCACTTATGAACCTAGAGTCCCTACTTATGAACCCTGGACAATCATAGATCCCCACTTCTAAACTCATGACTCACCTCTTTCCACACCGACACAATATTATGCATGACATACAAGTAATGCAACAACGATAATTATGGTTCCACTTATAACCACAAATCAACATGAAATATAGCATTTACCAAAGTCCCCACTTTGAACTACACACCTCATTATACACATATAATCGCATTCACATCACATAATTATATTCACAACATCACAACTCACAAACAAAATCATAATCCAGAACTTGTAATTATGCAATTTAATTTAACTATTATTTCATCATCATAATAATCCATCATAGTCAATTAATCACATCAAATACTTCAAAGCAACGGTTAAAGATCGGCCATACGAGAAAACAACATTGAAAACTAAACCAATCACTCAAAAAATGACTATTGACAGCCTTTACGACCAGGCCTTTACATGGGTAACGACCTTCACCCAGTCCGTCACCGCCCTTACATAACCTGTCACCTCTGTAACAATCGATAGGAGAACTCCTACTTGGAGACCATGACGGTCTCCCTATCACCCTGCTGACGACCGTCATCCAACCCAGATGCATGACTAGCAGCCCGTCATGCTCATGACGCCCGCCACACTGTTGTAGAATGCAATTTTTGTGTTTTAGCCATAGGAGCTCATTCAAATATCTCATTTCGACCCGGACATCCCAAATTGAAGAGAAATCAATTGACACCAATTTCATCAATTAATCATAAATTCAGGAATATGTTCATAAACCAATTACACAACCATGGTAGGGATAACAATCATATTCATACTCATTCAACATACATAAAATTCAATAATACTCGGAGCATGAATGTATACATCATATATGGTAAATAGCACGAGTTTCACATAATAATCACCAATATCATAAAGCACAAAAATGGTGAGAAAAACCTAAAGGATGGTTAGGATCTCTCTATACCCTTCATGCAATACACCTATATTCAAGTAGTCCCCCCCCCCCCCCCCCCCTTACCTAAATTTCTAGTAGCTAACAATCGAGGTCTTTGGTTATGGTATTATTCATCTTCAAAAGCCTCTTAGGTTTTCCTTTTTTCCTTAATTCCTAAACTTCTATGTATCACACAAAAAGCCTGCTCTCACGTTTTCTATATATTTAACCTAGTTTCTGAATTTAGTAATTACACCTTACCCCCAACTCCTTCCTAATTATCACAACTTTACCACGCCTTTCTATTAATTCCAATTTCCACCCACTCTCTCATAACTTTTTATTTTCTATTATTTTAATTGTTATTATATCATTTTAATCACTTAAAATTAACTTAAAATTATAACCAATTCATATCACTCTCTATAGTTCTCCCAAAAAATACCCACAATTGCCAAATAGTCATATAACACACATTATCACCAAAATAAATGATTAAAACATTTTAAATCACTTAAATAATAAAATAAAAGCGACAAAAATTCAACTAAATTATTCAATTGTCGCAAACGCTTTGCTCGTGCGACTATAAAAATAAATTCCCCAAGGTACAAAGCACATACTAAGAAGTCAGGGGTGATGTCAAAGACGCTTTGCTCGTGCGACTACAACAATAAACTCCCCACTGAAAGTCACATGTGTTGTTGTAGACGCTTTTCTCGTGCAACTACAACAACCAATTGCCCACTGAAAGTCAGGGGTTCTATCGTTGTTGCTTTGCTCGTGCGGCTAAAATAGTCAATTCTATATTGAAAGTTAGGGGTGATGCCATAAACACTTTTCTTGTGTGACTACGACAATCAGATCCCGATAGTAAATAATGGTCCACCCCCTCTGGTAGCTAGCCACTCTAAAGACTGTGGCGGGTTGGCCTTACGTCTACCCTAGACTGGATTTTCACCTAAAGGGGGGAGGGGAACCGACCATTAGTCGAGAATGGCCTCAGTGACGTCCAATAAACTTCGAGGGAATACCTCGTAAGTTTACACAATATCAGATACACCTCAGACAGGTAAAAATGTATCTCATTCCAAAAAAGAAAATGTATACTCGTATGTTATTTCATTACAAAGTACTTTGCATACAACATATACAAAAAAATAAAGTGCTCAACAAGGTTACTTTAGAAAGGAGACGATCTCCCCATCTTTGAGAATTTTATCCGGCCAAATTTTCTCCCTCGAGATAAGTAAAGGACTATGAAAGTGTTTCATTTGCTGCAAGGCATTCTCAAATGATTGTGACACCATCTCAAGGCTCGCGCTTGTACAATTGGCCAATTGTTGAGTTAGAGAGGTATTCTCGTGGCGCAAAGTTTCTAATCCCCAATGAGCTGCTAAAAGAGATGCTTTAGCAGACAGTAAATTTCCCTGAGGAACAACTAGAGCCCAATTCTTCCTCACCATGGTCCTTACCAGATGAGTCACCTGACTGGCAAGAGAACCTAGGAGATTAAGGGGGAGAAAAGCATTCGTTAACCCATTAAGAGAGGTATAAGCTTATTGTATTTCTTGCAGATACTTATCACACTGAAGCGTCAGATTGCAAAAACTCTCTTCCAAACGATGTTTCTCAATACATTGTTGGCCAGAACGAATAGCGTCCCAGCGACGACTCCATCAAGAGGCAAAGCGACAGAGGCATGTTGGGTATACCGAGCCAAATTCGCCAATTTTTCAACCAGGGCATGCCCGGACAGATTGGCCAAATACGAGCAATCCTCTTTTGAAGGAGGTATATAACGGTCTTTAGAGGAATGTAAGCCCAACTCAGTCTACAAAGAATAGGTTGGAAGTCCCGATGCACTTTGTAGCCTCATAAGTGTATACACATCATCATCACCCCCCCCCCCAAGCAACGGAAGAACCTGTTTCAGGTCCAATCGGCCATATTCCTCGCCTTAAAGCTTGAGGTGTACTTCATCCTACATCATATTTATACACAATCATGGTCAAAATGAATACTTCATAAATAAGCAAATTAAAGACAAATAATCCAAGAGCTCATAGTCTGAACACAAGCTTCCAACATTGCTTTATGTTTTGAAAAGACATCATTGATCAAGATCAAATACATTATTAAAGAAGAAGAAAATTCTAAGTTCACAAGAAACTATGGTGACGAGACTTGGATCACAAGTAATCTTCAAGATAACATTGGACTTTATTGAAATTGATCTAAAAAATAAGGTACAAGTTACAATTAAGCTTTGTATATTACCATAGTACTCAGAACAATCAGGCATCCTTCATCTCTAAGCATTCAAACATATTTTGAAACTAATTCATTTGAGAACACGTGGTTACAAATTTATTTTCATATTTTCAATCATCTGTAATCGGTTACAGGAATGCAAAATTCAGTATTTTTGGAAAAAGCTTCAGCTGTAACTAGTTAACTAAACCATGTAACTAGTTACGGCCATAAAGTTTTTTGAAAATTCTTTTTCAGCTTCAGTTGTAACCGGTTACTATAATGTGTTAATCATTATCACTGAAGTAGTGGCACTTTTTCATATTGAATCTGATTCCAACGACTTCCAAACTTCATCTATCAATCATGATAATGATTCATGATATTATACTATTCCCAAAAGTTATAATTCAAGTATAAATAGACATGGATTCATATTTTCAAATTATACCTCTTTTTAACAATTCAAAATTCATATCTTTCTTAAATTTTCATTTAAGTGCCTTGGCCTAAAAACTTAATGAAACTTTTTGCATAAACTTTCATAGCATCATTAAAGTTTCAATGTCAAGTTTTGAGCACTTAAGTAATATACTTTGTGAATTGCTTACTTAAAATGGGAGATCAATTCTCATAATTGATACAAGTACAAAAACTTCATTACTTGTTCAAAATTCCATTTTTTCACCAAGTGAAAATTGTGTGCTTTCTCTTATTTGTTGTAAAATCAAAAGGTGGTGTGCCTTTCTAATCTTCTTAGATAGTTAAGAGAGTCAAATTGATTATAACGTATCTGAAATAGTGAAATATCTCACAAGGTGTGAGGGGACTGAAGTATTCTTGTTTGGAAAGAGGAACCAGAGTATATTGTTGTGTTCTTTACTTTCTGCACTTATTTTTCAGCATCTTTACTCTTACATCACTTTTGAAAAATTAAGAACATATTCTCTAATGGTACTAATCGAGAAATTTTCAATAATTCCAATTAATCTAATTCATACCCCTCCCCTCTTGGATAGATTTCATACTTACATTTGTCATTAGAGCAGGTTATAGATGATATGTTCCTAAAGATCCATGTATGGCTTCCACAAATTCAGTTTTTAGAGACAGTGGTAGAAACAACAAGCCTTTATTGTTCTATGGTGAATACTTTGATTTTTGGAAAATACGTATGAAGGCACATCTCAAAGCACAAGGAGAAGAAGTTTGGACAATGGTTCATTCGTTCCTACGAGTATTGTCAACAATGTTGGTACAACAAAGATCAAAAGTTCGTGGGATGAAGATGATAAGAAAAAGGTCCTCTGCAATAAGAAAGCAATCAACTTACTTCAAGTGACCCTAAGCATGGATGAAATATTATTTGTTTCTCAATATACAACGACGAAAGAAATATGAGATATGTTAGTAGTCACTCATGACAGAACCACTGAAATAAAAATATCAAGATAGAACATATTATGTCAAGAGTATAAATTATTCAGAATGCAGCCCGGAGAATCAATCATTGACTTGTAAAAAATATTTGTGCACTTGACCAATCACTTGATCTCTCTTGGTAAGACTTTTACTAACAATGAAATTAATATTAAAGTGCTTAGATCTATAAATAGGGAATGGCAACCAAAAGTGACAGCGATATGTGAAAAGAAGAGTTTATCCAATATGTCATCTACATCATTGTTCGGAAAACATCAAGAGCATGAGATTAAACTTGGAAGACTAGAAAAGCATGAGAATCAAGAAAATAAATCCAAAGGTATTTCTTTAAAAGTTGATTCAAGAGAAGAATTGGAAGAAGATGTTCCAAATGGAGATGCGGACTTCATGCTTCTTATAAAAAGGTTAGGCAATTTTTTCAATAATGATAAATCCTTAAACTTTTCAAAAAAGAAATAAATTTTTCAGGAAGAAAGAAACTTTTACGTCAACACAAAATTACACTTGCTTTGAATGTGGGAAGCAAGGACACATGAAAGTGGATTGTCCAAAACTTTCCAATAAAAGTGGTCATAAAGGAATAAAGGAATCAAAGTCCAAAATGACCTATATTGCATGGGATGATAATGAAGTAAGTTCATTATCTGATTCGGAAAGCGTTAATCTTGCAGTTATGGCATCACACCATTCTAATGACGAAGAATATGAGGTAAGTAACAAATATATTTCTTATGATAATGATGCACAATGAGCAATAGATGATTTACTCAATAAGTGTAAAATCCAGCACAAAATAGTGTTAACTCAAAAGAAACAAATTTTATCTCTTGAAGAGAAAATTGACACTATGCAAAACGACTTTGATAAAGAAGAACAAAATTATTTTGATAAAGAAAAACAGAATTTTACATGCAATGAGTGTAATTCACTTTCTTTTCAAATTGTCCAATTAAAAATAGTTATTGAAAGATATGAAAAAGGACAAATTGGATTGAAAAGTGTCCTTAGTAGACAAAGATATTTCAATGATAAAAGTGGACTTGGTTATTCAAAATTTGACAAGTCAAGTAATAGAAAATCATCTTTGTTAAGGAAAGTGACCAATCAAACAAAGAGAAAGTGAATAAAGTAACAAATGTCCATCATCATCCTAATAAAAGATTTGTTCGAAAAAATCTTATGTTTATATATATATATAAGCAACTTTGTTTGTACATGTTTTTATTGTGGTATAGTAGGTCATACACCTAATGCTTGCTATGTAAGGAATTTTATTGTTTCTAGTGGACATTGTGAATGGATCAAGAAAGGAACTAATTATCAAAGACCCAAGTCACGTTGGGTACCTAACAAATATTTATTTATTTTGTATGTTTGCTTGAAGATCACTACAAATCTATGGTATCTTGATAGTGGTTGTTATAGGCATATGACAGGAGATATAAACAATTTTTCATTTCTAATCCTAAAGGCCAATGGATATGTCACTTATGGAGACAACAACAAAGGAGAAAATATTCTCATAGGCAAAGTTGGAACATCATTATTCACAACTATTGAAGATGTACTTTATGTCGAAGAACTAAAGAATAATCTTCTAAGCATAAGTCAACTTTGTGAAAAAGGCTTCAAAATCAAGTTCACCAAAGATGAATGCTTAATTGAAGATAAAGGCATACATGAGGTAAAACTTAAGGGTAAAAGGATTAATAATATTTTCATGATTTCTTTAGATGATCTATCTTTAAAAATAAAGTGCCTTATGATAAGCAATAATGACTTATGGCTTTGACATAAAAGAATAACACATATTCATATGGAATATTAAACAAATTAGCCAAACATGATCTTATCATTGGTTTACCAAAGATAAAATTTGTCAAAGATAAATTATGTGATGCATGTCAAAAAGGAAAGAAAATCAAATCAACTTTCAAGCCAAAGAATATCGTAACAACTATAAGGCCACTTCAATTGTTGCATATGGACTTGTTTGGGCCATCAAGAAAAAGAATCTTTGGAGGTAATGTATATGCCTTAGTTATTGTCAATGATTTTTCTAAATTTACTTGGACACTATTTTTAGTACACAAAAGAGTCGCTTTCAAGGCATTTAAGAAGTATGCAAAGCAAGTACAAAATGAAACATTATTAAAGATTGCATCAATTAGAAGTGACCATGGTGAAGAATTCCAAAATGTATCATTTGAAGAATTCTATGAAGAAAACAACATCTTCCATAATTTTTCAAAACCAAGGACACCTCAACAAAATGGAGTAGTTGAAAGGAAAAATAGATCTCTAGTTGAACTTGCAAGAACCCTGCTAAGTGACTCAAATCTACCAAAATGTTTTTGGGCAGGTGCGATAAGCATGACATGTTATGTAAGTAAATGAATTATCATAAGGTAAATTTTGGAAAAGACTCTGTATGAACTCTTCATGGGAAGAAAGCCAAACATTTCTCACTTTCATATTTTTGGATGTAAGTGATTTATCCTCAACAATAACAAAGATAATCTCAGTAAGTTCGATGAAAAATCCAACGAAGGTATTTTTCTTGGTTACTCTCTCTCAAGTAAGGCTTATAGAATTTATAATAAAATAACTTTAACCATTGAAGAATCAATGCATGCATCTTTTAATGAAACTATCCCCTCTAAGGAGGATATAATTGGTTGTGATGATGATGATTATGATATTTTAGAAGTACATATGGAAGACATTGCTAAAAATGACAAAGTTGGTCAATCAGGACACAAAGAGGAAAACATTCAACAAGCACAAAATCAAAGTAACCTTCCTTAAGAATGGAGAACTCATTGTAATCACCCAATAGACAAAGTTATTAGTGACATTAGCAAAGGAGTTTCAACAAGACTAAATCTCAAGGATGCTTGCTTGAATATGACATTTGTTTCTCAAATAGAACCTTCAAAGATTAATGAAGTCTTAGAAAACGACCAATGGATACTTGTCAATAGTGTCTTCTTGAATGGATACATCAATGAGGAATTCTATGTCAAACAACATCCCTATTTTGAAGACTTCGAGAATCCTTCACACGTCTAGAAGTTGAGAAAGGCTCTTTATGGCTTGAAGCAAGCACCAAGGGCATGGTATGATAAACTTAAAAACTTTCTTTGTGAAAGAGGATTTGAAAAAGGTAAGGTTGGTACTACATTATTCATTAAGAAAATTAACGATCATACTTTATTAGTTCAAATCTACATTGATGATATCATATTCAGATCAACAAACAAATATCTATGTGAAGAATTTTCAATGATGGTGAAAGGATAATTGAAGATGTCCATGATGGGTAAGATGGAATTTTTTTTGGACTACAAATTAAGAAATTAAAGAATGACATCTTCATCAATCAATCCAAGTATTGCCAAGAATTGTTAAAAAGGTTTGATATGAAAGACTGATAAGAAATAGCTACTTCGATGGGTTCCAGACCATATGTAGATCAAGAAGAATCCGGTATTCCAATTGATTAAAAAAAATATCAAGGTATGGTTGGATCCTTACTTTATTTTACGGCAAGTCGCCCTAAAATTATCTTTAGTGTTTGTCTTTATGCCTGTTTTAAGCAAATTACAAGGAATCTCATCTCGCCTCCGTGAAATGAATCTTGATGTATCTCAAAGGAACAACAAATGTTGAGCTATGGTATCCTAAAGATAGTTGTCACACCCCAATTTTGACCCTGAATCTCCAATTTAACACATTCGTCATAGTCGTTGCATCTTTGCATATCATAACATGTATTCCATACCGCATAGTGCCTAGAATATCAATCAAAATAAATTTTTGGATTTATAGACAAAACGGTTGAATCAACTGTCAAATGCGTGTCAAAACAGCGGGCGAAAAAGTTTCAAAATCAAACTCGAAGACATCAACTTTTTTAATCTATGTTTCGCGTAGTTTAATCTGGTATGCTCGATTTATTTTTCAGCTAATTTTTTGGTCACTTTTTTATCAGCTCGAGTCTGTTTAACCAGTCAAAATTTATTTCAAAATTAAAAGAAACGTTGTATTTTTCCAATAAGTTTATTTTGCACTGATCAATTTGGTGCATTCATTTTAATTTTTCAAGCACTTTTGCGTCTGATCTTTATTCATTTTGAGACATTTTATTTTTATCTCTTTGTCAAAATGTTCGAAATAAATAAATAGAATTTTCTATGTTTTTGTTTCTAATTGATTTTGATTATTTAAAATATTATAATTTTATTCTATTTAATTTGTTCATAACTCATTTTCACACTAAAAAAAATCAAAGGGGTATTTTGGGATTTTTCATCATAAGAACCCTAGTATATATTAACTAAACATTGCATGAGGGGAGAGGAGACATAACTAGCGGCGCCTATCTTTTGAAGGGAAATTTTTCTCTCTCAATTGAATTAAGGACCAATCAAAGCAAATGAAAAAGAGCCTTTTTACAATAAGCATGAAAACATGAACAAGAACCTCCATCTTCATGTTACAGTGAACAACCATATGTAATACCTCTTTTTCTTTCACTTTTTTCTAACTAAACACTTAAAACAACCTCATTTCTCCCTTACACTCTTCATGTGAAGTGGATAAAATGAAGGAGTTTTCTTCCTTCTTCTCCATATCACTTCTTTCACTAACCACATAAAACCTCTCTTTTCTCTCATATACACATAACAACCATAACCGAAAATCTCATCTTTCCATTATTTTCAACTTCATGTTACTCTCTTTTTCACATGGCTTCATGTAGCAACACACAAACAACAAGTCACAACAACTTCAAATGCAACAACACTTCGACATACTCCCTTCGTCGAAGTCGCTACTCGCCGCAAACGACCACCATCACCGGAATCTCTTGTCGGTTTACTTGTCCTCTTTCTTTCCTCTATTTTTCAAATTATATCCCTTGATGCTTTCTATTTTTACTTGTGAATCATGAGTTTTTGCATTTGATTTTGTTTATTTATGTGATTTTTTTTTAAAATACTTGAAGCATACAAGAGATAATGTTATTTAACAGTGAGAGATATTGATGAGGTCCATGCGAGAGGAATGATAAGGGAGGGTTGTTGTTTCTATTTTTTATTTTTTAAAATTCCATGGCCACGTGTCACCATATAATTAGTTAGTTTCAATTTTAAAAAATAGTATATGAAAGTTTTGTATAAAGAAAATGGGACGATGTCCCCTATTTTAAAGCAACATCACATTTTTATTTTTATTTATTTATTTTTCTATCATTCACTTGTTTATTTTATTATTTTCTTTTCTTATTGTTTTATTTTCTTTTAATTAAGGTTTAAGTATGTCTGAATTGGGCTTTAGGTCCATATTGATTTTTGCGTACCCTCAATTTCATGTATGGACCCTTGCTGTTTTATTTTATTTATTTATTTATTTTTATTATTTCATTTTTTATCTATTTGATTAATTTAAATTGATAATTAATTAATTGATAATTTTGATTAATTAGTTGATGGTTAGTTAATTAATTATGTGTAAGTAGATTATTTAATTAGTTGATTTTTTTTTGTTTAGTCGATTAATTAGATAGCTCATGTCCATACCCTAACATATGTAAATAATCTCACTAACATTTCACCATGATTTCGATCAAATAATTTTCAAACCATTTCAAATCTTTGTATATTAATCATTTTTAATGTAATTATTCAAACTTCTTTTCTCAATAAAATCGGATGAAAAAGATTACCCTGGATGGAATACCCACTCGTAATCCCAAATATTAGGCCCAAGCTGTAAGAGTTTGCAAGCCATAAGTATCCATCTTCTCTTCAAAACACTCCAATATTCAAATCATTTTCATAAGTGAATCCGAAAGAAAAAGATTACCTGGATGAAATATCCAGTCGTAATCCCGAATATTAGGCCCAAGTTGTAAGAGCTTGCAAGCCCTATGTATTCGTCTTCTCTTCAAAACGCTCCAATATTCAAATCTTTTTTCTCAATAAAATCTGAAGAAAAAGATTACCCTGGATGGAATATCCAATCGTAATCCCTAATATTAGGCCCAAGTTGTAAGAGCTTGTAAGCCCTATGTATTCGTCTTCTCTTTAAAATATTTGTAAATATTCAAACGTCTTTTCTCAATAAAATTGAAAGAAAAAGAGTACCTGGATGAAAGGTTCAGACGTAGTCCCGAGTATTAGACCCAAGTTGTAAGAGCTTGCAAGTCATAAATACTCGTCTTTCAAACCCAAAAATATTTTCAACCAATCAAAACCCTTTTTTGTCGTCGTGTGATTGATCAGAAAAACTTTTCATAAACGAAAGATATCATGTCTTAAGATGATGCAAACCAATGCTTCATCCATAATTGTTGAGCTGAGATAAGTGACATTTTTCCGAATGTTGATTTGTAAATCCATTCGATGTGTTGTATACGTCCACTCCTCATCTGTTTTGGGTAAAACAATGTTTCTCGTCGATTAATACAAGATACCTTTTGCTAAAATCGACCAACAAACAAACATTTTCTATCCAGAACTACGTAAGCCTTGAGTTCTCTACTGCACCCGGAGATACGTAGGAGAAGGATTTGTAAATCTTGTAAGGCACATTAATAGAAAACTTAGGTTTAGTCTCTTTCGTTGTAAAAATCCCAAAACATCTTCTTTTTTCTTTTGATCCTATTATTCTTTCCCTCATAATAACTTGAGAAGCCTAACATTTCAAGCTAACACTAACGCGCATAATTAACCCAATGGTTCCCGTTGAGTACAACGGACGTGAGGGGTGATAATACATTCCCCTTGCGTAATCAACTCCTGAACCCTGATTTGGTTGCGACGACCATAATCATTGTCGTTCTTTCTTGGGTTTTATCGATATTTCCCTTTTCCTTTTAGGAATAAATAAAGTTCGACGGCGACTCTGTTCAGTCCATCATGCGAGCGTGCGTTTGCGCTTTGCTAAGTCATGTTCTAATTTTTTGAGGTGCGACAGATGGCGACTCTGCTGGGGATTATATGTTTCTCTAAGTGATTCAAGCCTAGTTAGGTTATTTGTGTGATTTTTTTGTTTACTTGTGTGGCTTTTCTTTATTGCTTTTGCTATATTTATTGTCATATTAATATAAATCTGTTGTATTGGTTCCATTCTGCTTTGGTACTTGGATACACTGATTGTAAACCTTGTGGGAAAGACTTTTTACCCTAGTCTCGAGTAAAAACATAAGATAGGACGAGGTTGAGTAGTGCGGGTCCGCGAGATGAATTTCTCGTTGGGTCAGTGCGAGAACCTTACTTAAGAGTAGATCCTCGGGAGGATGTTGTCGCCCGGCAAGTAAGTTGCCGTAAGCTTCGATATTTTATTTAGGATCCATGACTCTGAAGACCATTTGTAGAACCTTAATCCTTTGGCCAACTAGGAAATATGGTTGCGTAGTGTGGGTCCGTGAGATGAATTTCTTGTTAGATTGATGCGAGAACCTCACTTAGAGTAGATTTTTTGGATGGAGTTGACGCCCGACAAGTAAGTTGTCGCAGGTAGCAAACAGTCTGATGGATCCATGACTCTGGGAACCTTTGTAACCCTATATCATACCAAGTGAGAACCTATTCTTGGAAAATAATCAGATTCATCAGTACCTTAGACTTTTGAACCCGTGTATTGAAAAAAAAATATACATGGCTTACATTGCATTCATTCATATTCCATTGCATCTGTATCTCATCAGAATGCATGTCATTTTCCAGACAAAATACAAAAAAAAACTCATCCATCATTTGTCCATGATCAGCAAAGTGATTCCCGACACGCATTTAAAACAAAGAACCATGTCTCGGGAGATGATGGAAGAGATAAGGAAAATTCAAGAAGCATTTAAGGAGGAACTCAATCTTTTGAAGAGCCAAATGGGATGGGTCGTGGAAACCCTGCAAGCCTTATTGAGAAAAGAGGGTCATCCCATACCTATTGTTGCAACAGAGGGAGCTACTGCTCCACATCCCTCCATTGTTACACCAAGTCAAGGGTAATTCTATATGGAAACTCCTCATCTACCGGCATATGGACCTCCCTCGGGATGTCATCATCAACATCCTCTAGATATTCCTCCTCAAAATCACTGAAGTCAGGTTCAGAACAAAAATCAGAATCAGAAAAAGGGGAACAAAAATCACAACTACCCGATTTCGGTGCCATATAGCAAGCTCTACCCGCAGCTGATCCAGAATGCTTTGGTGACCCCTCGAGATCTCACACCTACGTCACCATACCTGCCATGGTACAATCCAAAGGCAACATGTGAATTCCATAAAGGGGTAGTGGGACATGACCTGGATTCTTGCTTAGCGCTGAAAGCCTTAGTACGAGAACTGATTAACAAAAAGAGCTTAGTCTTTGAAGAAGATCACCCGAAGGTCAAGTGCGAATACCATACTGGAACAACGGGGCACTCCAATGAGGAATGCAAGAGTTTTAAGCTTAAGCTGCGAAGATTGGTTGACATAAGGTCACCAACACTCAAGGAGGAAGGCTCAAGTACATATCTTTTGATTTATGGGCCATGTAATGAGAAAGGCAAAGGACCCCTAAAACCCCTTAAGGTTTTGTACCATAAGGAAGAGGTCAGGCATGTGGCTAACGAGATATCATTGTTTCCAAGTAAGAGCATTTAGTTATCGCCTTCGATTTCCAATATCACCACCCATGCCAACGGAAGCAAAGGAGAAGTGATTAGTGGATCCAAGAGGGTTGCGACCAACAATGATATTGAAGGAAAAGAATTTGAAGATCTTCGTGTCAATGTCAAAAAGCTTGTTGATCCCAATATTCAAGTGGATGAAAATGAGCAGTTAGCAATGACCAAAGTGCCATACCAACAACCACCACCTTTTGGTATTCATTACAAACAATCCTGCTTTTCTCCTCATCCAAATCAACGAGCCCAAGGTCCTAGATATCTAAATCAACATCAAAATCAGCCTAGGCCTCAAAATAACTCGGAAAGAAGAAATGCTCCTCGTCATCCAATCCCCATGACATATAGCCAACTTCTGCAGCCTATGATTCAAAAATCGTTGGTGGTTCCCAAGTCTCTCAAGTCAGTTCCACAACCTTACCCATCCGGGTATGACCCAAATGTGCAATGTGGATATCATGCCGGATCAGAAGGGCATTCAACTAAAGACTGTAATGCTTTCAAAGCCAAAGTACAACAGTTGATTGACAACAGGTACATAGCCTTTCAAGAAGGAAGCTTGGTGGTGAACGTCCTCCTATCGCCCAGATAAGTGCGAAGACCTTAATGGGTGTCTCTCGAAGTTAATGGATCAAGTTTGAAGAAGTCAATTCCCTAAAGCTGGCAATCATCTGGTTGTTTCAGCATTTCTTTTGTAATGTCCTTGCATGTTGATTGTGATTTTCTTTTAAATATTGTTGCTCTTTAAATTGGTAAAACTAATGAAATGTTTATGCATCTTTTCAATTAATCCATTCGTATTCACTCATTTTTCGTTTATGTTAAAAACAAAAAAATAATACTTATCTCAATCACTTTTGTTTATCAAACCGTTGTATTAACAAAGATTGGAAGGAGGATGATGAAAACGAAACACCTGAAATTGTTGTGGTAGGCTTTTGAAGAAAACCTTGTTGATGATGTAAGGCATTGTTTCAAATCCACACACACTGAAGAGATAAGAAGTTAATCCCTAGTCAACCACTTTGAGCCTAGAAATTGGTGTTTCTTTCGGATCTAAAACCTTTAATCTTAACCTGGGGCAGGGTAGTTGTGTTCAGATAGTTTGACCGTGCATTCGATCTTTCAAAAGAATTCGTCCATCTGTACACCCTCCAATTAGGTTCAACCACATGTTATCCTTCACACACATGTTAAAGTGTCGAAAATCTGAGAAAAGCTAAAATTAGTGTTGGTTGATCCTCATCCACCAATAATGTGGCAGTCAACACCTTAAAAAAACAGAAAAAAGCCCGCTAAGTCAAATACCACAAAATGACTTAGGCAAAAGTTAGGGCATCCCGGTGGACCGAAAGCTTCAAAGAAGCGGTCCAGGGAAAATTAGGGATAAATAAAAACAAAAAAAAGAGGTCCTAAAATCCTCAATAAAACAAAGCAAAATAAGGTGACTGCCATTTCAAGGAAATTCGTCTTGAATCCTCATCACGCCTTTGAACCCTCTTGGAAGTCGAATGCATGTATCAAATTAACTGAATGTAGGAATTGAAGATCATCAAGAAAAAGGGGTGGGTAAAAATTAAATTTTGAGCCTTATATCCTTTTATTTAAAAAAAACCGTGAACCATACCACGTTACAATCCTTAAAAGACCAAATTGAGGCAGGTTTATTCTGAAATCATACAACAACAAGGTTGTGTTAACCTGACTCCAAACGATTTTTGTTAATCATTTGATGGCACAGACTTGCATACTGTGAATGACTTGATCATCATTGTATTCTTATCAATGACTCGTTCACTGTATTTCACCCGTTTATATCAATAAACTGTGATTTCAAATTTTTGCATAAGAACTGCATTAAAATTACCATTTTTGAATGCACAATCTTATTTGCGAGTCAACACTTAGCATTAAAGAAATTCCAACAATATAGAATTGAAGAATTTGATAAAGTGAAAAAAGTCCAGTCAGGGGAAAATCACTTTGAGTATCCTTCAATTTGAGCCAATCACCCCAAGGTTCAGTTAGCCAAGAGTAATTTGCTTCAAGACTTAGACTGGGGCAAGCCACCTCAGAGCTCAATGAGTCCAACTATTCAAAGGACTGTCAATCAGAAGTCTACCATTCCAAGTTTTGGTTAATCAAGGTAAAATCACTGTAGTATTCAAACATTGGGGTAGGCCGTCTCGAGATCGTCTCATGTCAAGCTGTTTCAAACTCACTTTCAAGGTGAACATTTTCAAAGACCCAACAGACTGGGGCAAGATGAGCCACAGAGGGGCATACCCCCTTCATGCTTTCAAACTACTCAAACAAATTCTACCATACGCCAACAACTATTGAGTTTAAGACGAGTGCCCGAAAATCATGCTGGCACGATTCATTAATCCTCCAAAAGAATCCCTTTGGATAGTTGTAACTATTAAGCTTGATAGAATTCTCCTCTGGAAACATCTATCATAAACTATTTGGTTGAGTTCTCGGTGTTAAGGAATCATAACCTCCATAAAAAGCCTTTACAAACTCCCAGTCCACTCTGTCGCATCGCGCGAAAAACCGGCGGGAAAACAAAGAACAACAGAGCCGCCACCGTGCGTTATTTATCCCAAAAGAGGGAAAGGAAACGCTCAGAGTAAACCTGGGAAAGAACATGGTCTCGCGACCAAAGAGGATGGGTTCGGGAGTCGGTTATGCGAAGGGAAGGTATTAGCACCCCTACGCATCCGTAGTACTCTACGGGATCCACGCACAAAAGGAAGGAAAATGGTTGCTAAAACGCTGCTCACACACACACACACACTGGCTGAAAGAGACACAAGAAAACAAAAGAGACTGACTCGGCAGAATATCGCATCCTGGGCCTACTTAGTCTATCAAGCATAGACATCAGAGTCGAAGTAGTTCGGACTGGGGAAACGACACATGCTCGCTAGGATGTCGCATCCTATGCATACGTATCTTCTCGGACGAGAGAAGAATCGGAGCATTCGTAGCTCGGCTGACACGCACACAAACAAACAAGACACAGGCAAACGTGGAGCCCGACTGCCAATCACTGGACTTATGTCAGCATCCGAACCTAAAATCCACGCAAAGAGGCAAACGTGGAGCCTGAATGCCAATAGCTGGGCTTACATCAGCATCCGAACCAAAACACACACAAAGAGGCAAACGTGGAGCCCAAATGCCAATCACTGGACTTACATTGACATCCGAACCTAAACACACGCACACTGGAACCCAAATGCCACTCGATGGACTTACATCAGCTTCCAAGCACACAACAACACAACAAGTTGATAGGGAGTCGGGGACTCAAGCCTATAACTGTCAAACACACACACAAGACAGACAGCAAATGCTAAGGAGTCACGGACTCGAGCCTAGCAAAGGTCAGACAACACACACAAAAGAAAGAAAAGGCGCCCGGAGAGATCAGCTCAATCTCCTGCCTACATACTTCATCTGGTGTGAAGATCAGGGCGATGTAGTTCCCCTACGCAGGGACAAAGGACTAGCCTAACCAGATAACAGAGGGAGACACAACTCTAGGGAGACTACGACTCGAGCCTAGATGTTATCATGCAAAATCAACCCTAAGTTATGGTTTCTAGCTAAATGGCACAAGGGCCAACCTATCCTAAGCATGGCTTACACAGGAAGCAAGCCACACACTTAGCTTGCACAGGAAGCAAGTCTAAACCAATCCTAACTTGCACAGGAAGCAAGTCAAACAATCCTATCTTGCACAGGAAGCAAGTCAAACTATCCTAACTTGCACAGGAAGCAAGTCAAACAATCCTACAAGCACAGATAGCACACGCTATACACAAACAAGTGGCTCAAACAAGGGTTAGGTTTTAGTCAAGGGGTCATATCAACCTCAACAAACAAACCTCTGGAACTGGGTGAATGTGCTCTTAACCTTGCCATTGAGAGACTAAGGTGAAGCAGATGAAAGGATGAAGTGAGGATGAGACCTCACAGCTCTTATCCCTGGCCTGGGAGAGCTCAAGACAAGAATGTGTGGGTTCAGAAAGTGGGAACCCCTCTACACATTTAAAACTGACTCAACTGTACAGTTTGTACAAGATCTTGGTTTTGTATCTGCAATGCATCAACACAGTGGTGTGAGCAAGGCAGAGGACACACTGAATAGTGGGGGATAGATTGCGTATCCCTACCTTCCACCAATTGCCTCTTCACTTAGGAGGACTTTGACTCTATGCAGGGACAAAAGTAAACATCCACAAACATTGCCTCTTAAGGAGGGCTTCAGACAGTTGCCTGGCCAAGTAACAGGCCAGGTCTTCCAGACTACATGAAGTAGAAGAGACATACCTCAATGCAAATTGCTTATACAAGCAAAGCAAAGCAAAAAGTTCACAAGGAACTAAGCAACTAAAGCACCTGAAACAGTCAAGTAGATGTTAGTATGCAAATTCAAACAAACAAACAGAAACAGACACCAGCAGTCAATTAGAGGCACATGGATGTGCAAGGCACAAGGCTTAAGGCACGTGAGCCAAGCCACCTACAAAACAAAGAGGTTAGACAATGATATTTAATCAAGCTCAGTCAAGAGAAATGGTCTCAATGGCCATTTGATGGGCAACCTGAAATCACAAACTCAAAGGTGAGTAACAGGACCACTAGGGCAAGCCTAGGGTCAAAAGTGAATGAGAAAGTCAAGACAGCAAGGGTCAAGTATCAAAAATCATGTTCAAACAATTAGGAAACACAACCAATTGGATTCACACTCATATCAATCATCATCATCATTTCATGAACCATTTAGGTCAAAACATGGCAAACAGGAGCTCATTGAAGTCAACAGCAAGACTTGCATCAAAAGCAATCTAAACATTTTCCAAAAATCACCAAATAAATCATGATTATTCCTAACCCATGGCATGGTAAGCATGTCAAATTTCATTCCATTTGGACAAGTGGAAGGCAGTCAATGAAAATCAGAAAGTCAAACCAAATTCAAGCATGTACAAAGAAAGTCAACAAGCATGGGTCAACTTCAAAAAGTCATATCAAATTGAAAACAGATGAGAAATGAATGAGATTAACACCAATGCAAAGCTTGAGATATCTAGTTATCACATATGAAATTTCATGGTCATACAATAAGATTTGAGAATTTCACAAAAGATTTGGCAAGGCATAGCACAAAACGTCAACAAATGACCAAGTACGGGAGAAAATTCTCAATCAAATGGAAAACAGCAAGATTAATTCCAAGAAAAATCATACACAAACTAGACATGTAAAGGATCATTCATGCAAAATTTGGGATTAATTGGATGTAGGGAAACATGTGAACAAAATTTGGGAAAATGCATGTTCATGGTATAGCACCAAATGCAACACATGACTTCAGAAAATCATAACTCTCAATCCACAAATGATAAATGCACAAACTTTATATGGAAATGGAGGTCCATGTGTCTAGTTTCACCACAAAAAATTTCAAGCTCATTGGATGCAGCATGGATATTTCACAATTGAAATGGCAAAGGGTATCATTTATGCACACATGTTGGGAAATCATTTATCAATTAAAATCCAGCCAACCAAAAATTAATTAAAAATCATGATTAAATAATAGACATCTTTGTGATCATCATGCAAAAAAAATCATAATTTTTGGAGTTGAAATGGATGAGGAATTAATTGTTGAAGTTGATGCACAAATTGATGAAACATGAAGAACATAGCATAGCAAGATGGTCAAGGCAATGGTCAACGATGGCAGACTTGTAATTCTGGGTTCACTAATTGAAGCTGCGCGTTTTGGCAAGGCAAAACGAAATGTTTTGATTGGCTCTCAGCCAATAAAACAGTAATGAGCCAACCAACTTAAATTTTTGAGTTTCTAAAACCCTAGGGGTTTCTAACAGCAAAGGCATCATGTTCAATGTCCATCATCATCATAAAACAAAACAACCAACAGCATGGCACTCATCATTTTGATCACAACAGCAACAGACTAAAACAAATCATGAAAAAATTCTGCATACTCATCATAACAGCATCATTCATCACTCAAACAAAATTCAAATCAAACATCATTCACAAACAAGGTATGGAGATGTTCATGCTGCAACCCAAACAACAGCCAACAACACAATTCAATATGGTTTTTTTTGGAAATTTTCGAGGGTTTCAAACAGCAGAGTAAATAGCAATTGCAGTGGAAATGGTTCAGGTGATCACAAACAACAACAACAGCCAACACAACATGGATGGGAGTTATGGAAAAACCACAGGGTTTATCATGGCAGGGTTTAGCAGCATGGTAATTGGTGTCATCAAGCAAGTATCAACAACATCAGGCAACATAATCCGACCAAGCATACAACAGCACATAAACAGCATGGATTTTCTAGGCATGTTCATGTAGTTCGAAACAGCAGGGCATGCACATTTTCATTGAAAACTCATCATTAATTGAAAAAAAATAAACAGCAAGGCATATAGCAGGACATGATCAAACAACAAAACAGCATCAATGATCCATCATGATAAGGTAACATCATCATTAGGCAATGTCAACCAACAAACAGAATATGAAACAAGGTGAATTTCTGGACATGGTTATGTTCATGCAAAACAACAGTAGGGCATACATGTGTAGTTACCAACATCCACACCAAAACTTGGTCAGCAATTACAACAGCATATAAACAGCATGGTGGAAGATCCTCATGATTCAAACATCAGCATAGCATTATCAATCAAGATGAGCACTAACTCAAAACACCAATCATCAAAACATCATTAGCCAACAACAAACATAAGCATAATCATGGGAGAATTATGGTAGGCTTAGCAACAGCAGCATGTATGCTCATCACCATGTAATCATCATAAACAAACTCAAACAATCAACCTGGCAGTAGTAAAATTATCAACATTCTTCATGACATAACAACAAAGCAACATGAGCATGAAGATTTCTAGAAGTGAGCCTTAGGTTTTTCAAAACAAGCAGCAAAGTTTATGTTCCAACTTCATGGTTCATCAACCAATTGGAATCAAACAAATGGCAATGATACAATAATGATCATGCAACAACAGTCAAACAAATACCCTAAACACAATCCATGTAAATATGCTGGAAAAACAAATAGGTTTCATAACAGCAGCAGGGCATATGCAGCATGGTAATCAACAAGCAATCAACAGCAACATCCATCATTATGAACTCATTTAAAAATAAGCATCAAGCAAGCAGCATGGTATCATGTATTCATCATCAATTTGCATTCAAAAACCAATCATGAGCAACAGCATACATCATATTCATGAGATTTCTTGGCAGGTTTTAGGGTTAGAACAGCAGTAAGCAACATCATCATGGAATTTCAACAAAACCCAGAAAGTTTAAACAAGCATATCATCAGTATCATCAAGCATCAAACAACAAGAATATCATGTCTAAATTCATTAAATCAACTCCAGCAATGCAAATCGACCAAAAGTTCATTTGTAACAAGAAAAAGAAAAGCAGATTTCTCCATCAAGAGAACACCATTTCAAGCGAGGCATAGCATTTTAGAAACAGCATTCAGGGACCTTTCATACACAAGGCATAGCAAGGCAAACAAAGGAGGTTGATTACTTACTTGGTTTTGAAGCAAACTGATGTGCAGTGGTTATTTTGAGGATATAGCCCAACTCTTGATTTGCCATGGAAGTGGTCTTGAAGAAATAAAGCCCAAGCTGATTTGAAGAAATTGATGATACAGTGTTGTTTTGGTGTTGCAGTCTGAAACATCCCTTCCTGATGCTTTGGAATGATGAGAACTTGAAGTAGGTAAGCTCAGCTATGTTTGGTCTTGTGTGTTTAGATTCTTAGCCAAGCCTATGAGATGATTCTTGAGGGAGTAATTGTTGGTCTGCTCCTGGTTTTGTTATGGCAGGAAAAAGGGATGCAATGCAAGGCTAGGGAAGTTAACAAGTTTTTGAGGAATGGCCAAGGGTGTTTGTGGTCTTGTTGCGTTTGTAAGGTTTAGGACTTGACAGGTTTTGTAGGATGCAGGGCAAAGGTTTTGGTATGGTCTGTTACTGGTTTCCTATGGCAGGGTTGTTTTAGACAGCAAAATGAAATGCATAGCCAGGGTGAGGTTTGAGTGGTGGACAAGGTTTGGGTAGAAAGTGCACAAGCAAGGTGAGTTGGACTTCTTGGCTTTGCTGGTTTTGTCAAGACAGGAACATAATGACAATCACTCTGCTGTTGTATGTTGCTGCTTTGTGGTCATTGAATTTTGACAGCTTTTCTTGAAAAATGCCAAAAGCAAAGTCCATAGGTGAAATCTTCTGCAGTGTGTTGGCTTGTGTTTTTACAGAAAAAATGATCAAAGTTTTTTTTTGCTGGTTTGGATATTGGCTGCCAGGCTTGGTTTGATAAATAGATGGTCAAAGCAAGGTTTTGTTGGTTAGCAGGTTTTAAGAAAATGCAAGTGCCAAGTGTTTGTGGTTTTTGATAGGAAATGGTGAGGAAATGCTTGTCAGGCCCAGCTCAAGTTATTGTGTTTGGACAGAAGAGTGCAAAATGGCCAAGGCAAGTTAGGTCATGTTGCTGCTAGGTTGTTGCTGTTAGAAGTTGGCAAGGTTTGGTTTGACAAAAAAAAAATGAGAGATTGGCAGGACTGTAGGTTCTGTTATGCTGGTTTTGAGGCAAGGCCAAGGGTGTGTGCAAGTTTGAGAATCACCATCAGAAAAATGAAGAGCTGTTGTTGGTCTTATGACAGGAAAATTGAGGGTGGAAGTCTGCTGTTTTTTTTGAAGTTGCTAATGGCATGGCAGGGTTTGGCTCCTTTGGACTTGACAGCAAATTTGAAATGCCAAAGGCAGCCTGAATGCAGTGCAGTGTGTTAACCAATTTTTTCTGCTAATTAATGCTTGGTCTTGACAGAAAAAGAGGAGTCCAGTTTTGCTGCTAGGTTGCTTTGTGGTGGGATTTCAAAAATGAAATGGTAAAGTGAGACTTGGGAGAAAATTGAGAGGACAAGTGTTTGGTCTTTGACTGTTAGTTTCAAAATAGGTGAGAGGATTGTGAAGGCAAGGCAAGGTTACAAGGCTTGTGGCAGGGTTGTTTTTTTTTGACAGGAAAAAGAAAAGCAAAGCCAGGCTTAGTTTGTTATGTCTTTGACAGCAAAGTGAGGGCCAGGTTTTTAGAATGAATGTCTTGTAGGTTTTCTACTGTGTAACAGCAAGGTGCCTTTTTCTTTTTGATCTCAGCAGAAAAAAATCAATTCCAAAGTGCCAATGTATCTTTTTGATGAATGCTAGTTGGCTATTAGTGACAGCAAGAAAAATGGTAGCACAGTCCAAGGCAAGGTCCTTGTCCTCTTGGAAATCCTTCTTGACAATCCTTTTTTAAAATGCAAGCAATATGGTCCAAAAGTGAATCAAGTTCTGTCTTCTTTTTATCAAAATGGCTGCCAATTGTGTTGAAAAATGACAGAAAAAACATGATGAATTCTGCTGTCTTGTGGTCAAAGCAATGGCTCATGGATGTGGTTGTAGAAGCATGGTGAAAAATGTACTTTTGCCCAATTTTTAGCAACTAAGCATGGCCTTCTATTGTTGTTGGTTTAAGCTGCAAAATAGGCTCACCATGACAGAAAAGTTGCTGCATAATTGCTGTCCTTTTGAGGTACAAGGCAAGGCATGGACAAGTATGGTGCAAGTATGGTTAAATGGTACTTTTCTTACAATTCAAGCAACCAAGCAATATTCACATGTGCTGCATATTTTGACTTTGCAAACACCTTCTAAATGACATTTATGAGCTGTTCCAATTGGCCAAATGTTGAAAAAATGTTTGAGTCAAAAAGTCAACTCTTGGTCAAACTTACATTTAAATGAAAAAGGTCAAAATATGCCATTTTGATTGGTGAAGTTTTGGCTCATGAAATTTATATTTTTGGAAAGAGGGGATCAAATGTGACTTGTAGGAAAAAACCCCACCAAAATTGGCCAAACGGTTTGAGAGATATGGCCCTTTGAAGTTCAAGATTTTCTGAAATCGATTCGATCATAACTTGCCAACCACACATGGGAATTGAGAGTTCTAGGACTTTTTGGAAATGGGAGAACAAGATCTTCAACTTTCATGTTGGGCAAAAATTCATTTGAGGCTTGTATCATGATGTAAGTTTGAGGATCAAAACTTTCCATTTTTGGTAAGTTTCAGTTACAGGCCCAGTTTCCATTTTGGGAAATTCATGATCTGGCTTCAAATTCTTCCATGATGGTGTTTGGCATGATATATGATGACTATTTGGACATGAATGAACTCTCACAAACCAATTCCAATCATCAAATTACTGATTAAATGGACAGTTGACCAACAGTTGACTTTTAGGGTTTCTGATTGATTGTGCATTGACTGATGACTTCAAAACCCTAATTCCTTGAGAACTTGACTTCAAATGATGTCCCAAGTTGTATGAGCTCTTGATTATTGACCATGGTGCCCAAATTCCACAAGAATGACCACCATCCATTGCTTTGACTGATAGTTGACTTTTTTAGGGTTTTTGACTGTCTGTGTATGAACTGATGATCTCTGAGTCTTCAACCCTTGACTTGAATACTTCAAATAGACCTCCAAGCCATGTGAACTTGTTGGGCAAACCCCAAGGCCTTGATTCAATGAGAAATTCCTTTGCTTGCTTGGTTGACTGATCAGGAGATTAGTTTGACCTAATTCTTGATTGCTTGCTCTTGAGGCAACTGAGGGACAATGAAAATGCTATGCAATGGATCATGATATGCCATGACCTAATGTGAAAATGTATGCATGATGATAGGTGCAAATTTGAGGTGCTACAGCTGCCCCTATTCAATCAGCTGGGAACCCGAATGGATGATAGCAACGGCTGTCAGACTTTCAGGGTAAACAGGGATTGAATACCAAAGAACCGTAGAATTTGCACAATACAGGGATCCACCAATGGAAACGTCCACTGGGATTTGATATTTATTACTGGGTATTTTTTGTTTTTGTTTTCAAAGGGTACGGCCACATCCAGACATCGCAACGACGATGAATGGGAAAAGAAATCACAACTAGATGCCAACGGACAACTAGGAAAAACTCGACGTTTATCGGGACCAACGGAGAGGTAACCAGACGCTATTGAATAACTGGGAGGGATACAACCATACGTCAACGGACGAAACGGGAAAAACTCAACGTTTACCAAGACCAACGGAGAGGTAACCAAACATTAATGAATGAATGGAAGGGATACAACCATACGTCAACGGACGAAACGGGAAAAACTCAACGTTTACCAAGACCAACGGAGAGGTAACCAAACATTAATGAATGAATGGAAGGGATACAACCATACGTCAACGAACGAAACGGGAAAAACTCAACGTTTACCAAGACCAACGGAGAGGTAACCAAACATTAATGAATGAATGGAAGGGATACAACCATACGTCAACGGACGAAATGGGAAAAACTCAACGTTTACCAAGACCAACGGAGAGGTAACCAACTGGGGACGACCAGGAAAAACTCGACGTTTATCGAAACCAACGGAGAGGTAGCCAGGCATTAATGAATGACTGGGAGGACTCGGCCAGACATCAACGGATGAATGGGAGAAAACTCGACGTTTACAGACATCGGAAGATGATGTTTACAGACACCAAAAGGATCGACCAGACATTTACAGATGAATGGGAATACTCGACGTTTACAGACATCGAAAGATGATGTTTACAGACACCAAAAAGATCGACCAGACATTTACAGATGAATGGGAATAAGAGAAACACAACCAGACGTCGACGGACGACTGGGAAAAACTCGTCGTTTATCGAAACCAACGGAGAGGTAAGTCCACATGAGAGGGGTACAACTAGACATCATCAGATAACTAGGAAAAACTCGACGTTTATCGAAACCAACGGAGAGGTAACTCTGCATGGAGAGGGGTACAACTAGACATCATCGGATAACTAGGAAAAACTCGACGTTTATCGAAACCAACGGAGAGGTAACTCTGCATGGAGAGGGGTACAACTAGACATCATCGGATAACTAGGAAAAACTCGACGTTTATCGAAACCAACGGAGAGGTAACTCTGCATGGAGAGGGGTACAACTAGACATCATCGGATAACTAGGAAAAACTCGACGTTTATCGACACCAACGGAGAGGAGTAATCTTCACTAGGGGAGGGACGACGTTACGAACATCGAAAGATGATGTTTACAGACATCAAAGAAGACCAGACACTTACGCATAACTGGGGATCACCGAAAGAGGGTGTTACCGACACCAAGGAAAACAAACACACGCGGGTGCTGACGGGATACTGACATCCACAAGATGACCTGGCAAGGCTGAACACTTGCAGGGGGTCTCACTGGGGAGAAACAAACTTTCTGTCACTAACAAGTGAGGAAATAAACCTCTGTGGGGATTGTAAACACCAAATGTTGACTGGAGTAACTGTAACCAATGCGTTGTACAGGTTGAACAAAAAATCCGTCTCTGTAGGGAATACGGTTTGATGGGGTTTCGAACACATGAATGCATATGTTTGAATTTTTCTATGGCGTAATGCTCCATTTAGGAATGGAAATGCTACGCGATTTTTGAAGATGCAATGATTACTACATGCAAAATGCACATGAATGAAAAACTCCGGTTGGGGAGCCGAAATGATCAGATACTCTGACTCTGTGGGGAGACTCCTCTTGGGGAAATACTCTGCGGGGAACTCTGCTTGGGGAACGGTAAAGCGACTTCACTGGGAGGAAGACTCAACCAATCTTCAGATAGGATAAACCCTGCTTTGGAGAATGTCTGTTACTCCGCTAGGGATAACCCACGCGATCCATGGGTAGAATCAACTCAGCTGGGGATGCAGATATCAGTCTTCTACAGAAACTCGTCCAATCCACTGGTAGGATGAACTCTGCTGGAGAAATGAATGCTACTCCATTAGGGACGACCCAACCAGTCCATATGTAGGAGAATCACTGCTGGAGGTGTATTTCATGAGACCCGCTCCACTCGGGGAACTTGCTGAGGAAAAACCAACACCATTCTGCTGAGGAGAACGATCCTGGTGGAGAGAACAACCATAGTGGTGAGAGTAACAACTCTGTTGAGGATGATAACACGTTATATCATATTGGAGATGAATTCCCACAAACCTGCTTAGGATAAGCACTGACGGCCATACTGGAGATAATAGCATCACGAAACCAATTGTTGGGGCACACACCAACAGTCTACTGATAAACTCCACTAGGAGACTCCCGGGGAAAATAACTGCCAGGCGCTCAGCGGGGATTCTCAACTGGGGAAATCTGTAAGCACAGGCCTGCTGGGGAGAAGCAATCCTTAGATCTGTTGGGGAAAGAAGGTACTGTCCACAGGTATCTCTGCAGGGGAAATAACTCTGATAGCTTCAATGCTGGCCTGGGCTGGGGACGTGATGACCTTCAGGCTTGCTGAGGAGACAACGATCTTGAATCTACCAGGGAGATTACACTCTCAATCCTCTGGGGAGATACAGCTTGTTGGACGGGGATGTCGGTCGACTCATCATCCACCCATAGTGTTGATTTTCCACTTTTAAGAACTCCCAGACTCTTCTGGACTTTTCTGCTCCATCATCTTGTATTCCAAATCTCGTCCGTACTCCACGGGGATCGAGCTCCTGGTATTCATACATACTTTCCAATCATCAGACTTTGAAGAGTCTTCTTGATTAAATTTCCAGGATCGTCGTTGTAATCCTTCACCGTCTTTTCATTGTTCGTCTATCCCTTGCCCCTGGTTGGACTCTGTGGGGATTTTCAAAAGGCTTCACATCACTACTCGCCAGTGAATGAAGATATCTAACAGCACCTGCACAAGAGATCGTCAGATAAAAACGTGCCTCAGGTATGCTCCAGGTGTTCTGATATTTCAACACTTAGGTCACTCAGACTTCCAAGTAAGATTTCCAGATTTCAATCTCACAAGCATGCATCAGAAGGGACCTCTATGTTTCAAGATGCAAATATTCTTATCAAAATGAATAGATGTTTTCGTAATCAAAACAGTAATGACACAAAAACAAAATTTATTTGATCGAACACACGCTTTATTTGACTGGAATAAAAGATGGCTCACAATTGAGCAACACACAGGAAGCAAACCCTGGAAAGAGGTGATTGCACATAAAAGAAAAAAAATTTATCCTAATGGCAACGTGAAACTGCGATCTCATCGGGTTCCAACTCAGTTACGCCTCATATGTCCTCAGGACTTTCCGCACCTTCTGTCTTCTGAACAAGACGCTTCCGATCGGTCTCTGTCGGAGATTATCCAAGTCATCAAGAGCACAAACGATCATGCTGGACGCAGTTGTTCGTTTCATTCCCTCTTTTGCCTGAACCGCCCTTTCGGGTTTCAGTCCACCGGGATACCCTTTTTTGCCCAAGTCGCCCTTGCGGGTTTTCAACTTGCCGGGTGTACATTTCTTTTCTTTTATTATCCCTAACTTTTGCCCGAACCTTTCTCTTTTTCTTGGTTCGCCGGGATGCCCATTTTTGCCTGGACTCTTTATTCTTTTTTTGTCCAGCGGGTTTCTTTCACGAAGTATTTTCTAACTGCGTCCGCATTCACAGGGGATGAAAATCGTCGTCATCCGTGGTCGTAAACAACAAGGTTCTGTCAGATGGGACCCTCTTGACCACGAACAGACATTCATAGCTGTTTGTCCATTTGCCCCATAATCGTCTTGAGGAGGAAGGATCCTTTTCAACCAACTCTTCCACGTGGTACACGCGAGGTCACACTTCTCGGTTAACAACACGCTTCGTTCACTGGGTACAACTGCCCCATGCCAAGTAATTGTCAACCCTTTCCCTCAGTTGGACTCAACGTGTCATTCTGAGTCTTTATCCATTTAGTCTTCTCCGATTTCTCACACACTTGTGAGGGAGACACTGCCCCAGGTAGATGCACATCCCTAGGTTCAATATCCAGGATACAGACTTTATGTTCAGCCACCATTGTTGGTGCAACCAACTGTGATCCGGGAAGCACTAACTTATTCACCTCATCTCCTCCCCCTCAGACATCGGAATCCGTTCGGATTCGGGGTCAGGCCCCTCCTCCGGGATTAGTCACTCTCAATCTTTCGATTTGAGTACCTCGAGATGTCCTCATCAGGGACCTCAAACTTCCTTGGTTGATAACCTTTCCATGGGTTGCTACTAGCTTCTTAAACACATATCTGATCAGATCCGTTTTGGACATTCACAAAGTGGTATGAATCAACATATACTATCTCAGTCGGCGAGCAGCCTATGCCGAAGTACATCAAGTTTTTTCGAACAGTGAGTGTATTGTTTCACAGTCGATAAACTTTTTGCTTAGGTAAATTGCATACTCTTTTCGACAAGACTAGTCATGCTGACTCAATACGCACCTCGTAGACCCCTCGAGGGTTATCAGGTACCGGATTAACAATTATTTCTCTCACTGAGGTATCGGAATCAGAGGTTCCTGCAACTTACCCCCCTTTTTTTTTTTTTTTTTTTTTTTTTTTTTTTTTTTAGCAGGATCGACCTCGATTCCTCTGATTCGCTCTCAACAAGCCTCGGTAGCTTGATGGGCAACACTCCATAAGTGCACTGCTTCAGACTTAACAGTATGAGTTATCTCAAACGGTCAAACAACTTGCCCCAAGTCTACCGGACGCCCCTGTTCTGCTTGGGACTTTGTCATCATGTCATCAACATGGCATTTGCTTTCACGAAGAATCATATCATGAAACAAAATCACCGTAGACCTCTGATACGTGGCACCGGCCTCATGTGACGGAACGACATCAACTTAGAACAAGAAGGTGCCCCTTGTGTGATGGATCTGGTTTACTTCATATCATCCGGAAACAATTCAATCTGGTCTTGGCCAAGAAGCCGTCCATGAAGATAAACACTGAGACCTGAGCCATATAATCAACCAATACCTCATCGTGATGTACCGGGAATGCATCTTTCTGATTAGCTCTGCTCGCATCTTGATAGTCTATTCACACCTTCTCTCTTTCTCATCCTTTGTCGGCCTCAGCTTTTGCTTTCTAACCTCGGCGGAGCTTGGAGTAACAATCTTGAATCGCTCCTCGTGTGGTTGAATCACCTTCTCCTCTTGTTTCAATGACCTGGCTAATTCCAACAAAACACCATCTTCTTCGCCTTTTTTCTCTGGCATGATAGGTCGAATTGTCGAAGTCATACAGAGGTGTAACCAAATCGTTATCGGTGAGATCAGGAGAGTAATCACTTTGGGATGAGACAAAATCAAAAGGAAAGAGAATGAAAAAACGTTGCCATTTTTATTTGTTTTTTTTTCTTTTTTAAATCGCAAAATTAACTGAAAAACAGGGAACACCGTTTTTAACTACAAAAACATCCATTCATTACTGATGCAAAATGTTGCATAATGAAACACATGAGATGGCCCTTACAATGGACCATTACGTTTCGGGCAAAACGTATGGCTTTCATGCAAACAAAAATTGAAAAACAGAAATACTATTCTTCAGAATGAGTGACAGTGATGCTTTTGGAGTCCTTCCAGTTTCCTGGTACGCATGACTTTATCCATGCCTCAAGCTCGCGGTCGCTGTCAACATCTCCACCCACTGAACGGGCATGACCAGGATCCAACATTCCTGCACTGACGAAGGCGTACAGTGGACGACATCCTCTATCTGGTCTGGATGATTCTAAATCTGGATGATAACCGACTCCAAACATGTCTGCTTTTGCCACGATGTCGATGATCCTTCCCCAGCCTTGGGCCTCTTGGTTCTTTACCACCTCCAGAGCTTGTTTATAAGAAGAAATGGACAGCTTCTTCTCTTTCTCAGCAACAAGGGCCTTCTCTACCTGGACGGTTTCAGCTGCCAGACTGGGTGCTTTGCGTCTTACATTACCCACTTCTACCTTCTTCATCCTCTGGGTCGGGTCCTTTATCAACATACACTCCTTTGTAGTGACAGTTGCACAAGCATTATCAGCAGCAGGTAAGGCTCCATCCTGTAGCCGAAGTTTTGGAAACATAGCCTTTGGACCTTTTAGCTGACCCTCTTCAATCATTTCTACTCCTTTCTTGGCCTTCTTCACCATCTTGACTCTTGCTGGTCTCTGCCTGAGTGCGGGGTCGACATCCTCATTCATTATCTGGGCCAAGCTAATAGCCTTGGAGTCCACCAGATCTTGGACGATATGCTTAAAAGCTCTGCAACCTTCAATGCTGTGTCCGGGTGCCCCAGAGTGAAACTCGCACTTGGCACTCTCATCATAGTTGGCAGGCCTCCGCTGCTGTTCTATAGGAATCAAAATCCTCGGCCGAACTAATCCCAGATCCCTCAACCTTCGGAAAAGAAAGGCATAAGTCACCGGTGGTTCCTCAAACTGACGATCCTCATTCTTCTTCTTCACCTGGCTCTTAGCTCCTGGTGTCTTCTGTTGAGGTGGCAGTTGTTGCTGTTGAGTAGGTGGGTTGCTGACAGGAATGGTTACAGTGGCAGCATAAGGATGATAACGGTCTTTGCTACGTTCTTTCTTCGCGGGCACACCAACTGGCTTATCCTCTTTCTGGAATGGACCACTGTCAGAAGGTTTCTTTGTTGCAGTACCAGAAGGTTTGTTTACTTCGGAGGACGGAGCCTTCTCCTGAACTTTCTCCATTATCAACCGTTTCTCAATCCTTTCCAGTCTTTCGGACATGGCTTTCTGCCCCGAGGCAAGCCCTTGCACAACACTGAACAACTCCCTCATCATCCCTTTCAGCTCAAGGACGTCGGCGTTGAGAAGATCCATCAGCTTGGATTTGTTGACCCTCAGCAGGTTATCTGAACAGACGAGCTATGCGTACCGGTTGAGTACTGAAACCTACAAAACAGCAAATGGGTTAGTATGACTCACACATGCAATGTCTGTCCATACTAGGAATATTCAGTTCTCTCTCTTTTTGTTTTTCTGGTTTCATTGAGACAGATAAAATTTAATCAACAACATTTTGACATCTGGATGTCTCTCAACCGGGGTTTTTAATTTAAAAATAATGGACCCTGAGTACGGACAGACATGAGTTGAATGCAGATGAATGCGAGATGATATGATGCAAATGCATGAATGCAGGCCCTTGTGCCACCAAGTCAACTGTAGGCCCTCTGCTCTTCTGAACCAGTCAATTTGCGGGACCAAGTCACCATAAATCCAACTTGGGGAGTTCCGAAATAAACGGAACCGGAGATTATATCACTATCTTCACAGGAACAACCAACTGAAACGGGTGACAAACGGATCCTCTGAACAAGTACTCTCAACTCAGCCCGGGGATCCGAAATAAACGGAACCCGCTGATAACTATGGACAGAACTCTGGCGTCCCAGAAATAAATGCCCCATAATTCACAGTCACCATCAGTACCAAGAGTCACCAACAAAACACCAACCAATCAGCAACTGTACCTGTAATGATCAAACCCTCCCCACTCACGGGTGTTATCTAGGCCAGGGTAAAGTCGAAGAGAAACGCAGCATAAATAACCTTTCGCAGAATACCATCATATACACACCTGAAGTATGTAACGACAATATCCCACCAGGGTCTGAACTGCTCGTGATATCAATGTTCCGCTAAGTGGCGCCATACCACCCGCTTCCCATGAATCACTCTATTCCTAGGTTTCCTAGATTTCACTCATAGCCTGGGTATTGGGCCTTTTACCTCAAGTAACTCCCACCCCCAAACAGAGAAACACAGGCAGCACAGCAGATGAATATGAATGAAATGCAAACATTAATGCAAGTAATAAATGCAAACAGTAAGTGCACATGTATACAATGAATGCAATAAATACAACAGCAAACAGCGACCAAAATCCTAACCTAGAGAGCGCTAGGAGAGACTCGCTCAGGGAAGATGGACCAGCATAGGTCAACTTCTCTATATCCCCAGCAGAGTCGCCAGCTGTCGCATCGCGCGAAAAACCGGCAGGAAAACAAAGAACAACAGAGCCGCCACCGTGCGTTATTTATCCCAAAAGAGGGAAAGGAAACGCTCAGAGTAAACCTGGGAAAGAACATGGTCTCGCGACCAAAGAGGATGGGTTCGGGAGTCGGTTATGCGAAGGGAAGGTATTAGCACCCCTACGCATCCGTAGTACTCTACGGGATCCACGCACAAAAGGAAGGAAAATGGTTGCTAAAACGCTGCTCACACACACACACACACTGGCTGAAAGAGACACAAGAAAACAAAAGAGACTGACTCGGCAGAATATCGCATCCTGGGCCTACTTAGTCTATCAAGCATAGACATCAGAGTCGAAGTAGTTCGGACTGGGGAAACGACACATGCTCGCTAGGATGTCGCATCCTATGCATACGTATCTTCTCGGACGAGAGAAGAATCGGAGCATTCGTAGCTCGGCTGACACGCACACAAACAAACAAGACACAGGCAAACGTGGAGCCCGACTGCCAATCACTGGACTTATGTCAGCATCCGAACCTAAAATCCACGCAAAGAGGCAAACGTGGAGCCTGAATGCCAATAGCTGGGCTTACATCAGCATCCGAACCAAAACACACACAAAGAGGCAAACGTGGAGCCCAAATGCCAATCACTGGACTTACATTGACATCCGAACCTAAACACACGCACACTGGAACCCAAATGCCACTCGATGGACTTACATCAGCTTCCAAGCACACAACAACACAACAAGTTGATAGGGAGTCGGGGACTCAAGCCTATAACTGTCAAACACACACACAAGACAGACAGCAAATGCTAAGGAGTCACGGACTCGAGCCTAGCAAAGGTCAGACAACACACACAAAAGAAAGAAAAGGCGCCCGGAGAGATCAGCTCAATCTCCTGCCTACATACTTCATCTGGTGTGAAGATCAGGGCGATGTAGTTCCCCTACGCAGGGACAAAGGACTAGCCTAACCAGATAACAGAGGGAGACACAACTCTAGGGAGACTACGACTCGAGCCTAGATGTTATCATGCAAAATCAACCCTAAGTTATGGTTTCTAGCTAAATGGCACAAGGGCCAACCTATCCTAAGCATGGCTTACACAGGAAGCAAGCCACACACTTAGCTTGCACAGGAAGCAAGTCTAAACCAATCCTAACTTGCACAGGAAGCAAGTCAAACAATCCTATCTTGCACAGGAAGCAAGTCAAACTATCCTAACTTGCACAGGAAGCAAGTCAAACAATCCTACAAGCACAGATAGCACACGCTATACACAAACAAGTGGCTCAAACAAGGGTTAGGTTTTAGTCAAGGGGTCATATCAACCTCAACAAACAAACCTCTGGAACTGGGTGAATGTGCTCTTAACCTTGCCATTGAGAGACTAAGGTGAAGCAGATGAAAGGATGAAGTGAGGATGAGACCTCACAGCTCTTATCCCTGGCCTGGGAGAGCTCAAGACAAGAATGTGTGGGTTCAGAAAGTGGGAACCCCTCTACACATTTAAAACTGACTCAACTGTACAGTTTGTACAAGATCTTGGTTTTGTATCTGCAATGCATCAACACAGTGGTGTGAGCAAGGCAGAGGACACACTGAATAGTGGGGGATAGATTGCGTATCCCTACCTTCCACCAATTGCCTCTTCACTTAGGAGGACTTTGACTCTATGCAGGGACAAAAGTAAACATCCACAAACATTGCCTCTTAAGGAGGGCTTCAGACAGTTGCCTGGCCAAGTAACAGGCCAGGTCTTCCAGACTACATGAAGTAGAAGAGACATACCTCAATGCAAATTGCTTATACAAGCAAAGCAAAGCAAAAAGTTCACAAGGAACTAAGCAACTAAAGCACCTGAAACAGTCAAGTAGATGTTAGTATGCAAATTCAAACAAACAAACAGAAACAGACACCAGCAGTCAATTAGAGGCACATGGATGTGCAAGGCACAAGGCTTAAGGCACGTGAGCCAAGCCACCTACAAAACAAAGAGGTTAGACAATGATATTTAATCAAGCTCAGTCAAGAGAAATGGTCTCAATGGCCATTTGATGGGCAACCTGAAATCACAAACTCAAAGGTGAGTAACAGGACCACTAGGGCAAGCCTAGGGTCAAAAGTGAATGAGAAAGTCAAGACAGCAAGGGTCAAGTATCAAAATCATGTTCAAACAATTAGGAAACACAACCAATTGGATTCACACTCATATCAATCATCATCATCATTTCATGAACCATTTAGGTCAAAACATGGCAAACAGGAGCTCATTGAAGTCAACAGCAAGACTTGCATCAAAAGCAATCTAAACATTTTCCAAAAATCACCAAATAAATCATGATTATTCCTAACCCATGGCATGGTAAGCATGTCAAATTTCATTCCATTTGGACAAGTGGAAGGCAGTCAATGAAAATCAGAAAGTCAAACCAAATTCAAGCATGTACAAAGAAAGTCAACAAGCATGGGTCAACTTCAAAAAGTCATATCAAATTGAAAACAGATGAGAAATGAATGAGATTAACACCAATGCAAAGCTTGAGATATCTAGTTATCACATATGAAATTTCATGGTCATACAATAAGATTTGAGAATTTCACAAAAGATTTGGCAAGGCATAGCACAAAACGTCAACAAATGACCAAGTACGGGAGAAAATTCTCAATCAAATGGAAAACAGCAAGATTAATTCCAAGAAAAATCATACACAAACTAGACATGTAAAGGATCATTCATGCAAAATTTGGGATTAATTGGATGTAGGGAAACATGTGAACAAAATTTGGGAAAATGCATGTTCATGGTATAGCACCAAATGCAACACATGACTTCAGAAAATCATAACTCTCAATCCACAAATGATAAATGCACAAACTTTATATGGAAATGGAGGTCCATGTGTCTAGTTTCACCACAAAAAATTTCAAGCTCATTGGATGCAGCATGGATATTTCACAATTGAAATGGCAAAGGGTATCATTTATGCACACATGTTGGGAAATCATTTATCAATTAAAATCCAGCCAACCAAAAATTAATTAAAAATCATGATTAAATAATAGACATCTTTGTGATCATCATGCAAAAAAAATCATAATTTTTGGAGTTGAAATGGATGAGGAATTAATTGTTGAAGTTGATGCACAAATTGATGAAACATGAAGAACATAGCATAGCAAGATGGTCAAGGCAATGGTCAACGATGGCAGACTTGTAATTCTGGGTTCACTAATTGAAGCTGCGCGTTTTGGCAAGGCAAAACGAAATGTTTTGATTGGCTCTCAGCCAATAAAACAGTAATGAGCCAACCAACTTAAATTTTTGAGTTTCTAAAACCCTAGGGGTTTCTAACAGCAAAGGCATCATGTTCAATGTCCATCATCATCATAAAACAAAACAACCAACAGCATGGCACTCATCATTTTGATCACAACAGCAACAGACTAAAACAAATCATGAAAAAATTCTGCATACTCATCATAACAGCATCATTCATCACTCAAACAAAATTCAAATCAAACATCATTCACAAACAAGGTATGGAGATGTTCATGCTGCAACCCAAACAACAGCCAACAACACAATTCAATATGGTTTTTTTTGGAAATTTTCGAGGGTTTCAAACAGCAGAGTAAATAGCAATTGCAGTGGAAATGGTTCAGGTGATCACAAACAACAACAACAGCCAACACAACATGGATGGGAGTTATGGAAAAACCACAGGGTTTATCATGGCAGGGTTTAGCAGCATGGTAATTGGTGTCATCAAGCAAGTATCAACAACATCAGGCAACATAATCCGACCAAGCATACAACAGCACATAAACAGCATGGATTTTCTAGGCATGTTCATGTAGTTCGAAACAGCAGGGCATGCACATTTTCATTGAAAACTCATCATTAATTGAAAAAAAATAAACAGCAAGGCATATAGCAGGACATGATCAAACAACAAAACAGCATCAATGATCCATCATGATAAGGTAACATCATCATTAGGCAATGTCAACCAACAAACAGAATATGAAACAAGGTGAATTTCTGGACATGGTTATGTTCATGCAAAACAACAGTAGGGCATACATGTGTAGTTACCAACATCCACACCAAAACTTGGTCAGCAATTACAACAGCATATAAACAGCATGGTGGAAGATCCTCATGATTCAAACATCAGCATAGCATTATCAATCAAGATGAGCACTAACTCAAAACACCAATCATCAAAACATCATTAGCCAACAACAAACATAAGCATAATCATGGGAGAATTATGGTAGGCTTAGCAACAGCAGCATGTATGCTCATCACCATGTAATCATCATAAACAAACTCAAACAATCAACCTGGCAGTAGTAAAATTATCAACATTCTTCATGACATAACAACAAAGCAACATGAGCATGAAGATTTCTAGAAGTGAGCCTTAGGTTTTTCAAAACAAGCAGCAAAGTTTATGTTCCAACTTCATGGTTCATCAACCAATTGGAATCAAACAAATGGCAATGATACAATAATGATCATGCAACAACAGTCAAACAAATACCCTAAACACAATCCATGTAAATATGCTGGAAAAACAAATAGGTTTCATAACAGCAGCAGGGCATATGCAGCATGGTAATCAACAAGCAATCAACAGCAACATCCATCATTATGAACTCATTTAAAAATAAGCATCAAGCAAGCAGCATGGTATCATGTATTCATCATCAATTTGCATTCAAAAACCAATCATGAGCAACAGCATACATCATATTCATGAGATTTCTTGGCAGGTTTTAGGGTTAGAACAGCAGTAAGCAACATCATCATGGAATTTCAACAAAACCCAGAAAGTTTAAACAAGCATATCATCAGTATCATCAAGCATCAAACAACAAGAATATCATGTCTAAATTCATTAAATCAACTCCAGCAATGCAAATCGACCAAAAGTTCATTTGTAACAAGAAAAAGAAAAGCAGATTTCTCCATCAAGAGAACACCATTTCAAGCGAGGCATAGCATTTTAGAAACAGCATTCAGGGACCTTTCATACACAAGGCATAGCAAGGCAAACAAAGGAGGTTGATTACTTACTTGGTTTTGAAGCAAACTGATGTGCAGTGGTTATTTTGAGGATATAGCCCAACTCTTGATTTGCCATGGAAGTGGTCTTGAAGAAATAAAGCCCAAGCTGATTTGAAGAAATTGATGATACAGTGTTGTTTTGGTGTTGCAGTCTGAAACAGCCCTTCCTGATGCTTTGGAATGATGAGAACTTGAAGTAGGTAAGCTCAGCTATGTTTGGTCTTGTGTGTTTAGATTCTTAGCCAAGCCTATGAGATGATTCTTGAGGGAGTAATTGTTGGTCTGCTCCTGGTTTTGTTATGGCAGGAAAAAGGGATGCAATGCAAGGCTAGGGAAGTTAACAAGTTTTTGAGGAATGGCCAAGGGTGTTTGTGGTCTTGTTGCGTTTGTAAGGTTTAGGACTTGACAGGTTTTGTAGGATGCAGGGCAAAGGTTTTGGTATGGTCTGTTACTGGTTTCCTATGGCAGGGTTGTTTTAGACAGCAAAATGAAATGCAT
This sequence comes from Lathyrus oleraceus, assembly GCF_024323335.1. Lineage (NCBI taxonomy): Eukaryota > Viridiplantae > Streptophyta > Magnoliopsida > Fabales > Fabaceae > Lathyrus > Lathyrus oleraceus. The sequence goes on along the minus strand of NC_066582.1, from coordinate 437,937,104 downwards.
AGCCAGGGTGAGGTTTGAGTGGTGGACAAGGTTTGGGTAGAAAGTGCACAAGCAAGGTGAGTTGGACTTCTTGGCTTTGCTGGTTTTGTCAAGACAGGAACATAATGACAATCACTCTGCTGTTGTATGTTGCTGCTTTGTGGTCATTGAATTTTGACAGCTTTTCTTGAAAAATGCCAAAAGCAAAGTCCATAGGTGAAATCTTCTGCAGTGTGTTGGCTTGTGTTTTTACAGAAAAAATGATCAAAGTTTTTTTTTTGCTGGTTTGGATATTGGCTGCCAGGCTTGGTTTGATAAATAGATGGTCAAAGCAAGGTTTTGTTGGTTAGCAGGTTTTAAGAAAATGCAAGTGCCAAGTGTTTGTGGTTTTTGATAGGAAATGGTGAGGAAATGCTTGTCAGGCCCAGCTCAAGTTATTGTGTTTGGACAGAAGAGTGCAAAATGGCCAAGGCAAGTTAGGTCATGTTGCTGCTAGGTTGTTGCTGTTAGAAGTTGGCAAGGTTTGGTTTGACAAAAAAAAAATGAGAGATTGGCAGGACTGTAGGTTCTGTTATGCTGGTTTTGAGGCAAGGCCAAGGGTGTGTGCAAGTTTGAGAATCACCATCAGAAAAATGAAGAGCTGTTGTTGGTCTTATGACAGGAAAATTGAGGGTGGAAGTCTGCTGTTTTTTTTGAAGTTGCTAATGGCATGGCAGGGTTTGGCTCCTTTGGACTTGACAGCAAATTTGAAATGCCAAAGGCAGCCTGAATGCAGTGCAGTGTGTTAACCAATTTTTTCTGCTAATTAATGCTTGGTCTTGACAGAAAAAGAGGAGTCCAGTTTTGCTGCTAGGTTGCTTTGTGGTGGGATTTCAAAAATGAAATGGTAAAGTGAGACTTGGGAGAAAATTGAGAGGACAAGTGTTTGGTCTTTGACTGTTAGTTTCAAAATAGGTGAGAGGATTGTGAAGGCAAGGCAAGGTTACAAGGCTTGTGGCAGGGTTGTTTTTTTTTGACAGGAAAAAGAAAAGCAAAGCCAGGCTTAGTTTGTTATGTCTTTGACAGCAAAGTGAGGGCCAGGTTTTTAGAATGAATGTCTTGTAGGTTTTCTACTGTGTAACAGCAAGGTGCCTTTTTCTTTTTGATCTCAGCAGAAAAAAATCAATTCCAAAGTGCCAATGTATCTTTTTGATGAATGCTAGTTGGCTATTAGTGACAGCAAGAAAAATGGTAGCACAGTCCAAGGCAAGGTCCTTGTCCTCTTGGAAATCCTTCTTGACAATCCTTTTTTAAAATGCAAGCAATATGGTCCAAAAGTGAATCAAGTTCTGTCTTCTTTTTATCAAAATGGCTGCCAATTGTGTTGAAAAATGACAGAAAAAACATGATGAATTCTGCTGTCTTGTGGTCAAAGCAATGGCTCATGGATGTGGTTGTAGAAGCATGGTGAAAAATGTACTTTTGCCCAATTTTTAGCAACTAAGCATGGCCTTCTATTGTTGTTGGTTTAAGCTGCAAAATAGGCTCACCATGACAGAAAAGTTGCTGCATAATTGCTGTCCTTTTGAGGTACAAGGCAAGGCATGGACAAGTATGGTGCAAGTATGGTTAAATGGTACTTTTCTTACAATTCAAGCAACCAAGCAATATTCACATGTGCTGCATATTTTGACTTTGCAAACACCTTCTAAATGACATTTATGAGCTGTTCCAATTGGCCAAATGTTGAAAAAATGTTTGAGTCAAAAAGTCAACTCTTGGTCAAACTTACATTTAAATGAAAAAGGTCAAAATATGCCATTTTGATTGGTGAAGTTTTGGCTCATGAAATTTATATTTTTGGAAAGAGGGGATCAAATGTGACTTGTAGGAAAAAACCCCACCAAAATTGGCCAAACGGTTTGAGAGATATGGCCCTTTGAAGTTCAAGATTTTCTGAAATCGATTCGATCATAACTTGCCAACCACACATGGGAATTGAGAGTTCTAGGACTTTTTGGAAATGGGAGAACAAGATCTTCAACTTTCATGTTGGGCAAAAATTCATTTGAGGCTTGTATCATGATGTAAGTTTGAGGATCAAAACTTTCCATTTTTGGTAAGTTTCAGTTACAGGCCCAGTTTCCATTTTGGGAAATTCATGATCTGGCTTCAAATTCTTCCATGATGGTGTTTGGCATGATATATGATGACTATTTGGACATGAATGAACTCTCACAAACCAATTCCAATCATCAAATTACTGATTAAATGGACAGTTGACCAACAGTTGACTTTTAGGGTTTCTGATTGATTGTGCATTGACTGATGACTTCAAAACCCTAATTCCTTGAGAACTTGACTTCAAATGATGTCCCAAGTTGTATGAGCTCTTGATTATTGACCATGGTGCCCAAATTCCACAAGAATGACCACCATCCATTGCTTTGACTGATAGTTGACTTTTTTAGGGTTTTTGACTGTCTGTGTATGAACTGATGATCTCTGAGTCTTCAACCCTTGACTTGAATACTTCAAATAGACCTCCAAGCCATGTGAACTTGTTGGGCAAACCCCAAGGCCTTGATTCAATGAGAAATTCCTTTGCTTGCTTGGTTGACTGATCAGGAGATTAGTTTGACCTAATTCTTGATTGCTTGCTCTTGAGGCAACTGAGGGACAATGAAAATGCTATGCAATGGATCATGATATGCCATGACCTAATGTGAAAATGTATGCATGATGATAGGTGCAAATTTGAGGTGCTACACACTCAAGTGTCAACATTCTCATATCATGATCATTCATATATCATGCATAAAAACAAATTCAAATCATGCATAGCCGAAATGTACTTCACACTTATTTTGCATTTACCCAGGTCTTGTTGTTGATCATATATCCTTTGACCTCTAATTCTAGTTTGTCTTTGGTGCCCTTAAACCATCATCCAGTTTTAGCAGTCATTTTCAAGTCCAACTCAGTTAGCACCTATTAAATATTTTTCCATGAGGTTCAATTCCTTCTTAGATCATCCGATGAATTTCCGAATTACTCCTTTGTTTATTGGTGTATTTCCATAACTTGTCTAATGTGTTTCCAGATGTTTCCCCACCTATCTGATGTATTCTTAAATATGTTTGTCTTGTATTCTGATGTATTTCTAGAATTTCCTCGATGTATTACCGAATGTGTCTGTATTCTATTGCATTTTCGGAATATCACTTGTAACTCTGATGCATTTCCAGAATTTGTTTCTTTTACTCTCCGATGAATTCTCTGACATGTCAGTTTTGTTCTGACGCACTTCTAGAACCCTTATGCCATTCCCTAGCATTATTTTTAGGCTCATTGGTGTCTCCTAAAATTCAGTTGTCACTAGGCATCATTCCAAGTTTAGTTGTTACTAGGACTCATTTTAAACCCAATTGTCATTGGCATCATTGTCACTCTGTTTATAAATACAATCGTAATTGATATCTGAAGTTTGGTTGTCGCCAACATCATTTCAAGTCCAGTTGTTGCTGGAAAACTCCATTGTAGCCAGTAATTATTCTACTAATACCCTCGGTCAAGTCCAATTGTTGCTGGAAAAATTTGTTAAAAGTTGTTTGTAATCCATTGCTTAAGGTGAAAGTCCAATTGTTGTTGGCACCTGTCCGTTAAAAGTTGGTTGTAATCCATTGCTTACGGTCAAAGTCCAATTGTTGTTGGCACCTATCCGTTAAAAGCTAGTTGTAATCCATTGCTTACGGTCAAAGTCCAATGGTTGTTGGCATATACAGAGAGTTTGATTACCCTGTCTTTCTTGATGGTTCCGTGAAAGTCATGTATGACTCATCATCTTGAGGAATTCCCAGAAGCTTGGAGGTTTTTATGTTAGAAAACTCCAATGATGTTGGTTTTGTTTTATTTATTTGTAAAGAATCATCATAGCCTTTTGCATGGATGATCTACTTATAAGAAGACTCCCGTTTATCTTTGTTTTGCATAAATTCCCTGTTAGGAATCTCCAAAATCTTTGATCGGATGAATTTTTTGCGAGGAATCTCCAGAACTATCAGATGTATTCTAAAGTGTCTGGTCATGTATGAACCTATTGATGAAAGTTGCTTTGAATTTTGCAATATTGTCAAGTCATGTATGAACCTGTTGTTGAAGTTTTGTTTGGGTTTTCTAGTGTTGTCAGGTCACGTATGAATTTGTTATTATAACCTCTGTGAATCCTCCAGAATTTCCAGGTCATGCATGAACCCGTGGATATACTTTCTTTGAAGTTTTCTAGTGTCGCCAGGTAATGTATGAACCTGTTGATAAAACTCCCATTGATTTTTTCCTAAGTGTCGTCAGGTCATGTCTGAACCTGTGAGTGAAACTTTCTTTGAATATCCAAATGTTGAGGTCATGTTCGAACCTATTGATTAAACTTTCCTTGATTCTAGTATTATCAGGTCATGTTCGAACCTGTTATTGAAACTCTTTGAATATTCCACTAGTCAGGTCATGTATGAACCTATTGATGGGATTCTTTGATTTTTTTTCTAGTGTTGTTAGGTCATGTATGATTTTGTTGACTAAACTTTCCTAGATATTCAGGCTGTCATCAGATCAATGTTTGAACCAGTTGTTCAAACATTCTTTGTATGTTCCCTGATGATGTCAGGTCATGTATGAACCTGTTAATTGAGCACTTTTTGAATATTTAAGTGTTGTCAGGTGATGTTTGAACCGGTTGTTGAAAAGTTTTTGAATATTCTAGTGTTGTCGGATCATGTATGAACCTGTTATTAAAATCTCTTTGCATATTCCCCATTTGTTTTTCCTCCAGCAAGATTGTTATCTCCCTTGAATTTCTACCCTAATTTTTTGTTTCTTGTGGGTCACCTTTATCACATATCTCCATCATTCCCCACAGATATTTGTTTCATTCTGCATCCATCATAAAGCATCATGCTTGGGTTTATCTTATGTCTGATTATATCCCTAGCAAGCCAAAAACAGAAAGAGTCATTCATACATCCATAACTGAAATTCTGGTATCAGATATGAGATGTCGAAGGTAATGTCACGACACTAATATCTGAACAATACAAACAGGATAAAAGATAAATAATAGTAATGCAAGAGACACAAGCAATTGTTAACCTAGTTCGGTGCAAACTCATCTACGTCTGGGGGCTACCAAGCCAGGAAGGAAATCCACTAAATAGAATCAGTTCAAAGACTCTCAGTAAACAACTTCAAGTTACAGTCTTTTCACCTAATCTCTACTCGTGTGACTTCTACCTAAGAACACTTAGATATGAGACCCTACTCACTCCCCCTCAATCACACCAGTGATCTAAAACAAGAATTACAATGAAAAGAATACACTCTTCAAAGACACACACTTGATCTTACTTAACAGCTTCAATCAAGTAGACACACACTCATGCTTAAAAGCTTAGAGTGACAAATTACAACTTAAAAATTAGACCAATTCAATCATCTATGGATGAATTGAATGGCTTACAATTCACACGACTACACAAGACTAAAACCCTTATTCTCTCTCAATATTTCGTTCGTTATTTCTTGTGTATCAAATCAGGTTTTCCATGTCCTTTTTATAGAAGCAATTTGCTGGGCTTGGACATCATAAAACCCTAAAACTATTTTCCATTCATATCTTCTCATGACAGTTGCTTAGATCTCTTTGGAAAATAAGTTAATCTCATTGTAATTACTGATTGATAGCGTGTTCAATCATCTCATCAATCATACACAGATTAGCATTAAAAACGCAATCACATAATACATAACATTCAGACTGAATGTTTTGTATACAGATGTCATGGCATCGGGTCTGACATCTCAGTAAAATCCTGCATAATCACATTTTAAACATCCAGCAGGTACAAGTTATCTTATGTTAAGACAACACATGTGACAACTTGTGGACACTCTAGGTTTTACCAAAATTGTTGCCAACACTTAGAACCAACAAACTCCCTCTTTGGCAAATTTTGGCTAAAACATATATTAGTCCATTTGTTCACAAGAGTAAAAACATATATCAGCAGTTAAGCAGCAGCAGAAGCAATAAACACACAATTACTAGCTATAATAGCAACTAGTAACACACAATAAACACATAGGTGCTTCTTCTCCCCCTAAGTCTGTTCAACACAGACATCTCCTTCAACAACAACTGCACATGTGACATTCAGAACCTCACTCTGACATCTCCTTCAACATCACCTGTACAACACAGAACATTATTCTGTTCAACTTCAGCTGTCACCTGTTTAGCCTAGCTGTCACCTGTTTAGCCTAGCTAGCTACTTCAGCACATGATAACTGTAGCTTTTCACATCTTAACTTCTCCCCCTTTTTAGTCAAAATAGAACAAAGTGACCAATTAGACAAAATAAATGTCAATCAGTCCAGCAGCGAATGTCACAAAGGATGTTATAACATATAAAATGTTAAAACACAATGTCAGGTGGTACATAATCATAATTATACGCAACTACATTAGCTGAGATAATCAGAAATCCAAAGAACTCATAAAGAGCCCAAAAATTACATCATGGCATCAAAAAAGACTGCAAAAAAAAAACTACAAACATCAAAGCATCCAAGCATCCAAGCACACACATCATTATAACAGGGGGACCATCTTCACCACAACTCAGTCTGAGGAGGTAGCATCTTCATCACCTTCAGATCCAGAACTGCCACTAGATTTGTCTTGAGAATCAAATCTCTCACTTGAGGTGTGGGCATCTGTTTCCTTGGCTTCACCAACATTATCCATCTCTCCTTGCTCCAAGATACTAATTAAAACCTCTAAAGCCTCTTTCCTAGCCTTAGCCACTCTAATCCCAGTTTCCAACTCCTTACAGGTTTCTTTTAATTCAGCAATCAGACCACCTTGAGAGGTTGGCTTCTTCATTGCAGATGTCATGACAATGTTATTGACATGACTGCCTTCAAATAACTTGTAATGAATTGAAAATGGAGGCTTCCTTCTACTAGGGATATCACTGGTGCTTAAAATACCAGGTTGCTGGCTTAGAATTATCCCACAAATAATTGAGGGAAAGGCAATTGGTAGCTTCACTGCATTTGTGGAAGCATGTCTAACAATTTGTTCAAACATGAACCTTCCATAATGAAAGTTGAGTCTGGTTCCTATAACATATATTATCCTTCCAAGAGCATTATAGATTGTTGAGATGTGGTTTGTTGGTACCCAGTTGGCTGACCCTATCTTATGCAAGATAGCATAATTTACAGTTAATTTGCCAGCAGAGAGATGCTTTTTGCTTGGCCATTCCTTGACTTGACCAGCAGTGATTGTCCTACAGACTTCATTATCTGTGGCCTCTAATTCAACAGCTCCTTCTGTTCCTCTTCCTAGGAACTTATTGATCACAGTAGGGGAGAACCTTACACACATTCCTATAACAAACACTTTGCAAAACTCTTTGTTGTTCTTGTCAGCAATATGCTCTGGGGTTTTCACCACAAACTCCTTCACAAGACCTTCAAGACATTAGGGTAATGCACTAATTGTTTTCATTAAACCAGCAGACTTGATCAACTCCATAACCTCCTTCACTTCCACAGCATCCTTCCCTAGTTCCCTCTCCACAACAACTCTCCTTTGTATCACAAATTTCCACTTGGCTGCACCATCTTCTAGATGGAAGGAAATGTTATCCAAATGCACAGAAGCAACCTTGGCAGGAGATTTTCTAACAGTTTGCTTTTTGGCAGGAGAGATGTCTGGGACATCGTCTTTAACATCATCTTCAGAATCAGGACTTTCTCTGACCTTTCTCTTCTTGACTTCCACTTTACTCCATGATTTTGAAGGACCTACAGCAGCAGCCTTCTTACTAGTTCTGGTTGTCATCATCTCATCCACATACCTCCATTTCCTGGTCTTCATTCTCTTTGCAACCCTTGGCTCCAAGTGATGAAGCAAGGTGTCATCTTCATTATCTGAGTTGTCTTCTTCCAAATCAATCACTTTCTCAGTATTGTCATGCTTCTTAGACTGAGAAGCATCTATAGGTTTCTTACTAGGCATGGTTTTTCCTAAAGAACACAGTCCTTCTGCAGCAATATCTTTCTCTGACCTAGATGAATCATCATCTTTCTCAATTTGAGGTTCCACCTCAGGTGAGGGGTCCCTTTTAGACAGAGGAGTCGAAACTCCCTTGGCTGAGTGTCCTTCATTTAGGATCCTCGTGACCAGATTCCTAATGACATGACCAGTATAATGCATGTCATCCTTAGAGGGAGGGTTATCAGAACTGTTACCTTGATTATTTCCTGCAGTGGAATATGGACCAGGGGCGTCGCCTGGGATTACTGAAAGAGGAATAACTTCCAAAACATCTTCATCTAGAAAATCCATGGAGGGAGTTCTTGCTTTGTGAGTGGGTTTTGAACCAAAAGATGAAGGATGTTGTGACATTTTGCTGAACTTGTGAAATAATTTTTGTTTCCCTAGCAGATATGGTTGATACAGTTTGATGAACATGGAAGTATTTGTGTTGAGGTTGCGTGTGAAAATGGTATATATGGTAGTTCCAATACTAGGTAATGATTTACCATAAATGGGGCACTTTCTATTAAGTGGGCAGACAATATTTTTATTACCTTTTCCACTCCAAATTAATTGCTATAAATTCTCATGGATACAAATCCCTAATTTCCCTCTTAAACATTCAAATTGATTAGCATCCAAAGCCTTTGTAAATATGTCAGCTAATTTCATTTCAGTAGTAACATGCTCCAAGGCTATGATTTTCTATTCCACTAGTTCTCTAATAAAGTGATGGCGAATATCAATGTGCTTTGTCCTGCTGTACTGAATAGGATTCTTGGAAATATTTATAGCACTCAGGTTGTCACAGTACAATGTCATGACATCTTGCGTGACATTGTATTCAGTCAACATTTGTTTCATCCAAACCAGCTGAGAGCAACTACTCCCAGCTGCTATGTATTCAGCTTCAGTAGTGGATAGGGACACACAATTTTGTTTCTTGCTAAACCATGATATCAAGTTGTTCCCCAAGAAGAAACATCCTCCTGATACGCTTTTCCTATCATCAGCACTTCCAGCCCAGTCAGCATCACAATATCCAGTCAGCATGGATCCAGAACCATGAGTATATAGCATTCCATAGTCACTGATTCCATTGACATATTTCAGTATCCTCTTCACTTGGTTCATGTGACTAACTTTTGGTTCAACTTGATATCTAGCACAAACACCTACAGCAAAGGCAATGTCAGGTCTACTTGTTGTGAGGTATAGCAGACTTCCTCTCATGCTTCTGTACAAACTTTGATCTACACTAACACCATTTTCATCTTTGGAGACTTTCAAATGTGTAGGAGCAGGTGTCCTTTTATGACTTGCATTCTCCATGCCAAACTTCTTAATAATGTTCTTGTCATGTTTTCTTTGAGATAGAAAGATAGAATCTTCCATCTGCTTGACTTGTAGCCCAAGGAAATAGGCCAGCTCTCCAACAAGGCTCATCTCAAACTCAGACTGCATTTGTCTAACAAAATGTTCGACCATCTGATCTGACATCCCACCAAACACAAAATCATCCACATATATTTGAGCCACCATGAGTTTTCCTCCTTCATTCTTAACAAATAGGGTTTTGTCAATACCTCTCTTCCTGTATCCATTGTTAGTGAGGAACACTGTGAGTCTCTCATACCAAGCCCTAGGAGCTTGTTTCAAACCATAGAGGGCTTTCTTCAATCTGTACACATGATTTGGAAGATTTGGATCTGTGAATCCTTTAGGTTGTTCCACGTATACTTCCTCATTTAAGTAGCCATTCAAGAAGGCACTTTTTACATCCATTTGGAACAGTTTGAACTTCAGAATACATGTTACTCCAAGCAAAAGTCGAATGGACTCAAGGCGAGCTACAGGAGAAAATGTTTCATCAAAATCCACTCCTTCAACTTGAGTATATCCTTGTGCTACTAATCTTGCTTTGTTTTTGGTAACCACCCCTTGTTCATTAGATTTATTCTTATACACCCACTTTGTACCTATGACATTTATTCCTTCAGGTCTAGGAACCAGTTCCCATACTTCATTCCTCTTGAGTTGACCTAACTCCTCCTGCATGGCATTGATCCAGAACTCATCAGTCAAGGCTTCCTTGACATTCCTAGGCTCAATCTTGGACACAAAGCAGCCATGTGATATCACTTCCCTTGATCTAGTTGTGACCCTTTTATTTGGGTCTCCTATAATGAGATCTTTGGGGTGATCCTTCTGAATTCTGATGGAGGGTCCCTTGTTGATTTTGTCATCTGCAGGTTCAGCTTGAGGAGGTTCGCTCTCATTATTTCTGTCTAAGAAATCAGCTAGGGGATCATTTGGAGATGTCTCAACATCGTCTGTGACATCAGTCTGTTGATCATCAACCACAACATTGATAGATTACATCATTACTTTTGTTCTGGAATTAAAGACTCTATATGCTCTACTGTTTGTTGAGTAGCCCATAAATATTCCTTCATCAATTTTGGGATCCATCTTCCTTCTTTGTTCACGATCAGTCAAGATATAACATTTACTACCAAACACATGGAAGTATTTGACTGTAGGTCTTCTCCCTTTCCAGACTTCATATAAGGTAGTAGGAGTCCCTTTCTTCAAGGTTACTCTGTTGTGAACATAGCAGGCTGTGTTCATAGCTTCAACCCAAAAGTGGTAGGGAAATTTCTTAGCATGAATCATAGCTCTGGCTGATTCTTGAAGGGTTCTATTTTTCCTTTCCACCACACCATTTTGCTGGGGAGTAATGGGAGATGAGAACTCATGATGAATTCCTTCTGATGAACAAAATTCAGCAAATTTGTTGTTCTCAAATTCCTTCCCATGATCACTTCTGATTTTGACAACGTGACTTTCCTTTTCTCTTTGAAGTTTTAGACAAAGATCTTTGAAGACTTAAAATACATCAGATTTTTCTCTTATAAAATTGATCCGGGTGTATCTGGAGAAGTCATCTACCACTACATAAGCATACTTCTTCCCACCAAGGCTTTCCACCTGCATGGGACCCATCAAATCCATATGGAGAAGTTCCAGCACTCTGGAAGTGGTGTCATGTCTGAGCTTCTGATGTGACATCTTTGTCTGTTTTCCAATCTGACATTCTCCACAAATTCTTCCTTCATCAATCTTCAAGTTGGGAATTCCTCTAACAGCTTCAACAGATATAATCCTCTTCATTCCTTTAAGATGCAGATGGCTCAATCTTTGATGCCACATCTTCACTTCTTCTTCTTTAGCTAGAGAACACTTTGAAGAATAACTAGTTTCTTGAGAACTCCACATATAGCAGTTGTCCTTAGACCTAACTCCTTTCATGATCACTTCATTTTCTTTATTAGTAATCAGACATTCATCTTTTGTGAAGTTTACAATTAAACCTTGGTCACATAGTTGACTAATGCTTATTAGATTTGCAGTCAATCCCTTAACAAGTAGGACATTGTCAAGATTAGGAACTCCAGGGCAATTAAGCTTACCAATTCCCTTGATTTCCCCCTTTGCTCCATCACCAAAGGTTACATAACTGGTGCCATGAGGATGAAGGCCAGTTAGCAGGTTTTTGTTTCCAGTCATGTGTCTAGAGCACCCACTGTCAAAATACCAATCTTCTTTGGCTGAAACTCTGAAGGAAGTGTGAGCTATCAGACTTGTAACATCATTCCTAGGAACCCATTGTTTTTTGTTGACAGGTCTGTGATGTTTGGGTTTAGGTTGATGATGAGAGGGACTAGGATAGCCATACAACTTATAGCATAATGGTTTTATGTGGCCAAATTTTCCACAGTAATGACATCTCCATCTTTGATGTTTCCCTTTCTGCTATCTTCCTTTATAATGTTGTGACATATGATGTGACCTTCCTGGTTTGTTCCCAGTGTGACTGCACTTGGGTTTGGACTTTGGTTTGCTACCAGTATGGCTGCACTCAGGTTTAGATTCATTGAACCCAATGCCAGACTTGTCTCCTGTTATTTATCCAGTCTGGAGAATTTTGTCTAAGGTGTCAGATCCATTGTTTAGCATTCTTACATACTTGGTCATCTCATCTAGTTTAGAATTCAAGAATACTGCTTCAGTCTTCAACTTGGAGATGGTTTCCAAATGTTCTGCCTTCTCATTCTCCAGCTGTGCTATCACTTTCTTCTGGCTTTCAACTTGTTGACACACTTCTGTGACACAACTTTCTGTAGGTAGTGGCCAACTATTCAAAAAGGTTACTTCATCATCACTTGAGTCTTCATCAAAACCCCATCTTCCATTCAAGGCAGTCACAAGATTTACAGACTCTTCTGTTTCACTTTCATCAGACCAAGTGGCAGCAAGACTCCTCTTTTGTTTCTTGAGGTAGGTTCCACATTCAGTTCTAATGTGTCCATACCCATCACATTCATGACACTGAACTCCTTTTCCTTCTTTGGGATTTTCATCTGACCTTGTTCTTCTTCCAGCATTGTCGGATTTACTAATGTCAGATGAGATGTTCTTGACATTAGCCTTAGATCTTACATCCATCTTTTTCAGAAGTCTGTTGAACTGTCTTCCCAGCATTGCTACATCATTTGCCAGATCTTCATCAATATCTTGACCACTTTCCTCCTCTGTCTCCTCAGTGTTTGACATGAAGGCTATGCTTTTGACTTTCTTTTCATATCCATCACACATTCCCATCTCAAATGTTTGGAGGGATCCAATTAGTTCATCAACTCTCATATTGGAAATGTCTTGAGACTCTTCTATGGCTGTCACTTTCATGGCAAATCTCTTAGGAAGTGACCTGAGTATTTTCCTCACTAATTTTTCATCTGACATCTTCTCACCCAGGGCTCCTGAGGCATTAGCAATTTCAAGAATATTCATATGAAATTCATGAATATTTTCATATTCTTTCATCCTTAAATTTTCAAACTTGGTAGTGAGCAGCTGCAGTCTTGACATCTTCACTCTAGAGGTGCCTTCATGAGTGGTTTTGAGAATGTCCCAAGCATCTTTAGCCACCTCACAATTGTTTACCAATATGAAGATATTCTTATCTACTCCATTAAATATAGCATTCAATGCTTTAGAGTTCCCAAGGGCCAAATCATCCTCCTCCTTGGTCCATTGTTCTTCAGCCTTCTTATCAGTAGTAGCTTCTCCATCCTTAGTGATAACTGGATGTTCCCAGCCTGTTAAAACAGCCTTCCAAGCCTTATTATCCAGAGATTTTAGGAAGGCTACCATTCGAGGTTTCCAGTAGTCATAGTTGGATCCATCCAAAATAGGTGGTCTGTGAACAGATCCTCCATCTCTCTCCATAGTACCAGAAAGTATCGTCCCTAGATCTCACCCAGAACCAGAGCAGGATGCCTGCTCTGATACCAATTGAAATTCTGGTATCAGATATGAGATGTCGAAGGTAATGTCACGACACTAATATCTGAACAATACAAACAAGATAAAAGATAAAGAACAGTAATGCAAGAGACACAAGCAATTGTTAACCCAGTTCGTGCAAACTCACCTACGTCTGGGGGCTACCAAGCCAGGAAGGAAATCCACTAAATAGAATCAGTTCAAAGACTCTCAGTAAACAACTTCAAGTTACAGTCTTTTCACCTAATCTCTACCCGTGTGACTTCTACCTAAGAACTCTTAGATATGAGACCCTACTCACTCCCCCTCAATCACACCAGTGATATAAAACAATAATTACAATGAAAAGAAGACACTCTTCAAAGACACACACTTGATCTTACTTAACAACTTCAATCAAGTAGACACATACTCATGCTTAAAAGCTTAGAGTGACAAATTACAACTCAAAAATCAGACCAATTCAATCATCTATGGATGATTGAATGGCTTATAATTCACACGACCACATAAGACTAAAACCCTTTTTTTCTCAATATTTCGTTCGTTATTTCTTGTGTATCAAATCAAGTTTTCCATGTCCTTTTTATAGAAGCAATTTGCTGGGCTTAGACATCATAAAACCCTAAAACTATTTTCCATTCATATCTTCTCATGGCAGTTGCTTAGATCTCTTTGGAAAATAAGTTAATCTCCTTGTAATTACTGATTGATAGCGTGTTCAATCATCTCATCAATCATACATAGATTAGCATTAAAAACGCAATCACATAATACATAACATTCAGACTGAAAATTCTGTATACAGATGTCATGACATCGGGTCTGACATCTCATTAAAATCCTGCATGATCACATTTTAAACATCCAGCAGGTACAAGTTATCTTATGTTAAGACAACACATGTGACAACTTGCGAACACTCTAGGTTTTACCAAAATTGCTGCCAACACTTAGAACCAACAATAACATCTCCTATCATATCATATCATTTGCATTTCAGGATCAAAATCCGGGTCTTCTTAGTATTTAATTATCTTCCAATATGATCATATGAAGAGTTTCGTGCTTCATATTCTCTAGTTAAACATACTTAAATAGGGGCAACTGTCACACCCCAATTTTGACCCTGAATCGCCAATTTAACACATTCGTCATAGTCGTTGTATCTTTGCATATCATAACATGTATTTCATACCGCATAGTGCCTAGAATGTCAGTCGAAATAAATTTTCGGATTTCCAGACAAACCGGTTGAATCAACTATCAAATGCGTGTCAAAACAGCGGGCGAAAAAGTTTCAAAATCAAACTCGAAGACATCAACTTTTTTAATCTACGTTTCGCGTAGTTTAATCTGGTATGCTCGATTTATTTTTCAGCTAATTTTTCGGCCACTTTTTGATCAACTCGAGCTTGTGTAACCGGTCAAAATTTATTTCAAAATTAAAAGAAACACTGTATTTTTCCAATAAGTTTATTTCGCACTGATCAATTTGGTGCATTCATTTTAATTTCTCAAGCACTTTTGCGCATGACCTTTATTCATTTTGAGACATTTTATTTTTATCTCTTTGTCAAAATGTTCGAAATAAATAAATAGAATTTTTTATATTTTTGTTTCTAATTAATTTTGATTATTTAAACTAGTATAATTTTATTCTATTTAATTTGTTCATAACTCATTTTCACACTAAAAAAAATCAAAGGGGTATTTTGGGATTTTTCATCATAAGAACCATAGTATATATTAACTAAACATTGCATGAGGGGAGAGGAGGCATAACTAGCGGCGCCTATCTTTTGAAGGGAAATTTTTCTCTCTCAATTGAATTAAGGACCAATCAAAGCAAATGAAAAAGAACCTTTTTACAATAAGCATGAAAACATGAACAAGAACCTCCATCTTCATGTTACAGTGAACAACCATATGTAATACCTCTTTTTCTTTCACTTTTTTCTAACTAAACACATAAAACAACCTCATTTCTCCCTTACACTCTTCATGTGAAGTGGATAAAATGAAGGAGTTTTCTTCCTTCTTCTCCATATCACTTCTTTCACTAACCACATCAAACCTCTCTTTTCTCTCATATACACATAACAACCATAACCGAAAATCTCATTTTTCCATTATTTTCAACTTCATGTTACTCTCTTTTTCACAAGGTTTCATGTAGCAACACACAAACAACAAGTCACAACAACTTCAAATGCAACAACACTTCGACATACTCCCTTCGTCGAAGTCGCTACTCGCCGCAAACGACCACCATCACCGGAATCTCTTGTCGGTTTACTTGTCCTCTTTCTTATTAGATTTAATTATTAGATTTAATTCATATTTAAGTTTGTTAGATATTAGATTTAAATATTAGATTTGATTCATATTTAAGTTTGTTAGATATTAGATTTAAATATTAGATTTGATTCATATTTAAGTTTGTTAGAGGCTTATAAATAGGGTGTCAATCATTGTAACTTTTAATCCTTTTTGTAGCCATCATTCTCTGAATAAGAATATTTCCATTCATCATATATTCTACCTTTGCACCAACAATTGGTATCTAGAGCTCCGGTTCGGATTCATTGGGAAACACGGGAAACACGAGTGAACGTGAGGTCTTGTGTGTTTGATTTTGATTCTTAGATTCGTGTTGAATCTTGAACAAAATCTGATCAGAATTTTAATTCTGTGGGTTGGGAAACACTGTGTGAGAAATCTGAGTGTACTGTGCAAGGTAGAAAGATGAACGGAAACAGCAACATGAACACCAAACTTCCAGTATTTGACGGTAAAAACTGGAATCGTTGGATGATCCAAATGCGTGTACTGTTCGGTGCTCAAGATGTTCTAGATCTTGTCACTGATGGTTATATTCCGGTAGCAGCAGATGCAACGGATGAACAGAAAAACGCGCAGAAGGAAGTAAGGAAGAAGGATCAGAAAGCATTGTTCTTCATTCATCAATGTGTTGATGTAAATGTGTTTGAGAAGATTGCAGATTCAACGACAGCAAAGGCTGCGTGGGACACACTGGTTAGATGTTATGGTGGTGACGCATCAGTGAAGAAGGTGAAGCTTCAGTCCTTGAGAAAGCAATATGAAAATCTCAACATGAAGAATAATGAGAAAGTTTCTGAATACATCTCCAGAGTGATTCTGATCACTAATGAGATGAAAGCGTGTGGAGAAACTCTTTCTAAAGAAACAATCATGGAGAAGGTATTGAGATCCCTTACCTGTCAATTTGATTACATTGTGGTAGCAATAGAACATTCCAAAGATCTGAGCACCATGAGAATTGAAGAGCTGCAGAGCAGTCTAGAAGCGCAAGAGTTGCGTTTAACTGACAGAACTTCTGAAAGGGAAGTAGAGCAGCAGGCTCTGAAAGCAACTTCTGATAGGAGGTATCAGAAGCAGTCAGAAGCCAGGAGAAGATCTGATGGTGGTCAGAAGTCAGAAAGCTCAACCTCTGATAGACAAAAGAATGCTCAGAAGGGAAAAGAGAAGTATGACAAGAAGAAAATCCAATGTTACTGCTGTAAGAAGTTCGGTCATTTTGCTAGAGACTGTTGGTCAAACAAGGAGAGAAAATCAGAAGAAGCAAATATAGCCAGAAGTTCTGATGACGAATCTGTGCTATTGATGGCCTCTGAATCTGATGATATGGATCTGATAGACTGGTGGTATATGGACACTGGCTGTTCAAATCATCTTACTGGAAACAAGAAATGGCTGGTTGACTTTGACTCTGAAAAGAGAACAAAGATCAGATGTGCTGATGACAAATATCTTAATGCAGAAGGTATGGGAAATGTCAGAGTGATTCTGAACAATGGGAAAACAGCATTGATTCAGAACGTGTGGTATGTACCTGGCATCAGAAGCAATCTGATGAGTGTGGGACAATTAATTGAGAAAGGTTTCTCAGTTACCATGAAGGACAATCTTCTGAAGCTGTATGACTGCAATCAGAAGTTGATTATGGAGTCAGAACAGGGAAGGAATAGAACATTCAAGGTGAATGTCAGAACTGCAGACTCAGAATGTCTTAGTGCAACAAGTGCTGAGAAGGAGAGTGAGCTGTGGCACAGAAGATTTGGTCACTTGAATTTCAGAAGCTTAAAACATCTGAATTCAAAGAAGTTGGTACATGGAATTCCTGTAATTAAGAAGCCTGAAAAGTCATGCAAAGTTTGCATGGAAGGAAAACAACCACGATTGCCATTTGCGTCAGAAACTGCTCCAAGAGCAAAACATGCCTTGGGAGTTGTACATTCTGATGTGTGTGGTCCATTTCCAGTAGCATCGATTGGAGGGAATAAATACTTTGTGTTATTTGTTGATGAATTCACAAGAATGACATGGGTATCCCTTATTAAGTTTAAACACGAGGTGTTTGATGAATTCAAGAAGTTCAGAATGAAGGCTGAGAATCAGAGTGGTCAGAAGTTGAAGATTCTTAGAACTGACGGTGGAGGTGAGTATAACTCCAAAGAGTTCCAGAAGTTCTGTGAGGAGAATGGAATTGAGCATGAGGTTACTGCTCCTTATACCCCTCAACACAATGGTCTTGCTGAAAGAAGAAACCGCACTTTGCTTGATATGGTGAGAAGCATGCTAAAGGAGAAGAAGCTTCCTCAGAAGCTCTGGGGAGAAGCTGTTGCCACTGCAACGTATGTACTCAACCGATGTCCTACGAAGAAGTTGAAGGAAATAGTTCCAATACAGAAGTGGACTGGAGATAAGCAAAGTGTTAGTCATCTGAAGGTGTTTGGTTCTGTTTGCTATAAACATGTTCCAGAAGCCAGAAGACAGAAGCTGGATGATAGAAGCAAAGTGATGATTCTGATAGGGTACCACAGTACAGGTGCATACAAGCTCTATTGTCCAGAAACCAATAAAATTGAATTCAGCAGAGATGTGATTGTGAAGGAATCAGAAGTTTGGAATTGGGAAAAGTCTCAATCTGATTCTGATGTTAGAACTTCTGAAGAAAGGTCAGAGTTCAGAATTTCTGAGGTTGGAGTAAACTCTGACGTTGATTCTGACTCTGATAGTGATCCAGAATCTGATGTTCCAGACTCTGATGTTCCAGACTCTGATGTTTCAGACTCTGATGATCCAGACTCTGATGACCCAGACTCTGATGGTAATCCAGATTCTAGTGGCAATTCAGACTCTGGAAATATGCCAGCCCCTGAAGATGGTCAAAGCTCTGGAGGAAGTCAACCATCTGAAGCTAGAAACTCTGAAGCTCAAGACTCTGAACAAGTTCAGAGACCACAAAGAATCAGAAACATCCCCAGAAGATATGCAGAATTTGACATGCTGAAAGACACTGAAGTAGACTCTGAAGGAGAAGTTATTCAGTGTGCCATGTTAGTAGACTCTGAACCCATAAGTACAGAAGAGGCTCTTAAGCAGAAGCTCTGGCTGAAGGCCATGAAAGAAGAACTTGATGCTATAGAGAGAAACAAGACTGGAAGTTCTGAACAAGAGATAGCCAAGTTCAAGAAAGTTCTGATGAATGAATTCGAAATGACTAATCTAGGCAAAATGACATACTTTCTAGGGATGGAGTTCAGATACTCTGAGAAAGGTATTATTTTGCATCAGCTCAAGTATGAATTAGAACTTCTGAAGAGATTTGATCTGAAGAATTGTAAGATTGCTGTTACTGCATGCCAAGCTGTGTGGATTCTGAATCTATTGCAGGATCTGAAGATTAAAGTAAACAAACCTCTGAAGCTGATGATTGACAACAAGTCTGCAATCAATCTTGCCAGAAACCCAGTGTTGCATGGGAGAAGCAAGCACATTGAGACCAAGTATCATTTTCTGAGACATCAAGTTCAGAGGGGAGTGTTAGAAGTTGTACACTGCAGCACTCAGAAGCAGTTGGCAGATGTTCTGACGAAAGCTATCAAGACTGATCAATTTCTCAGATTAAGGGATGGAATTGGTGTTACAAGTTTTGATGGAATATGAATTAAGGGATGGTATTAGATTTAATTATTAGATTTAATTCATATTTAAGTTTGTTAGATATTAGATTTAAATATTAGATTTGATTCATATTTAAGTTTGTTAGATATTAGATTTAAATATTAGATTTGATTCATATTTAAGTTTGTTAGAGGCTTATAAATAGGGTGTCAATCATTGTAACTTTTAATCCTTTTTGTAGCCATCATTCTCTGAATAAGAATATTTCCATTCATCATATATTCTACCTTTGCACCAACATTTCTTTCCTCTATTTTTCAAATTATATCCCTTGATGCTTTCTATTTTTACTTGTGAATCATGAGTTTTTGCATTTGATTTTGTTTATTTATGTGATTTTTTTTTAAAATACTTGAAGCATACAAGAGATAATGTTATTTAACAGTGAGAGATATTGATGAGGTCCATACGAGAGGAATGATAAGGGAGGGTTGTTGTTTCTACTTTTTATTTTTTAAAATTCCATGGCCACGTGTCACCATATAATTAGTTAGTTTCAATTTTAAAAAATAGTATATGAAAGTTTTGTATAAAGAAAATG
The DNA here is from genome assembly GCF_024323335.1 of Lathyrus oleraceus. Classification (NCBI taxonomy): domain Eukaryota; kingdom Viridiplantae; phylum Streptophyta; class Magnoliopsida; order Fabales; family Fabaceae; genus Lathyrus; species Lathyrus oleraceus. Next base: position 437,917,143 of record NC_066582.1, on the reverse strand, counting down.
GGACGATGTCCCCTATTTTAAAGCAACATCACATTTTTATTTTTATTTATTTATTTTTCTATCATTCACTTGTTTATTTTATTATTTTCTTTTCTTATTTTTTTATTTTCTTTTAATTAAGGTTTAAGTATGTTTGAATTGGGCTTTAGGTCCATATTGATTTTTGCGTACCCTCAATTTCATGTATGCACCCTTGCTGTTTTATTTTATTTATTTATTTATTTTTATTATTTCATTTTTTATCTATTTGATTAATTTAAATTGATAATTAATTAATTGATAATTCTGATTAATTAGTTGATGGTTAGTTAATTAATTATGTGTAAGTAGATTATTTAATTAGTTGATTTTTTTTTGTTTAGTCGATTAATTAGATAGCTCATGTCCATACCCTAACATATGTAAATAATCTCACTAACATTTCACCATGATTTCGATCAAATAATTTTCAAACCATTTCAAATCTTTGTATATTAATCATTTTTAATGTAATTATTCAAACTTCTTTTCTCAATAAAATCGGATGAAAAAGATTACCCTGGATGGAATACCCACTCGTAATCCCAAACATTAGGCCCAAGCTGTAAGAGCTTGCAAGCCATAAGTATCCGTCTTCTCTTCAAAACACTCCAATATTCAAATCATTTTCATAAGTGAATCCGAAAGAAAAAGATTACCTGGATGAAATATCCAGTCGTAATCCCGAATATTATGCCCAAGTTGTAAGAGCTTGCAAGCCCTATGTATTCGTCTTCCCTTCAAAACGCTCCAATATTCAAATCTTTTTTCTCAATAAAATCTGAAGAAAAAGATTACCCTGGATGGAATATCCAATCGTAATCCCTAATATTAGGCCCAAGTTGTAAGAGCTTGTAAGCCCTATGTATTCGTCTTCTCTTTAAAATATTTGTAAATATTCAAACGTCTTTTCTCAATAAAATTGAAAGAAAAAGAGTACCTGGATGAAAGGTTCAGACGTAGTCCCGAGTATTAGACCCAAGTTGTAAGAGCTTGCAAGTCATAAATACTCGTCTTTCAAACCCAAAAATATTTTCAACCAATCAAAACCCTTTTTCGCCGTCGTGCGATTGATCAGAAAAACTTTTCATAAACGAAAGATATCCTGTCTTAAGATGATGCAAAACAATGCTTCATCCATAATTGTTGAGCTGAGATAAGTGACATTTTTCCGAATGTTGATTTGTAAATCCATTCGATGTGTTGTATACGTCCACTCCTCATCTGTTTTGGGTAAAACAATGTTTCTCGTCGATCAATACAAGATACCTTTTTCTAAAATCGACCAACAAACAAACATTTTCTATCCAGAACTACGTAAGCCTTGAGTTCTCTACTGCACCCGGAGATACGTAGGAGAAGGATTTGTAAATCTTGTAAGGCACATTAATAAAAACTTAGGTTTAGTCTCTTTCGTTGTAAAAATCCCAAAACATCTTCTCTTTTCTTTTGATCCTATTATTCTTTCCCTCATAATAACTTGAGAAGCCTAACATTTCAAGCTAACACTAACGCGCATAACCCAATGGTTCCCGTTGAGTACAACGGACGTGAGGGGTGATAATACATTCCCCTTGCGTAATCAACTCCCGAACCCTGATTTGGTTGCGACGACCATAATCATTGTCGTTCTTTCTTGGGTTTTATCGATATTTGCCCTTTCCTTTTTAGGAATAAATAAAGTTCGATGGTGACTCTGTTTAGTCCATCATGCGAGCGTGCGATTGCGCTTTGCTAAGTCGTGTTCTCATTTTTTGAGGTGCGACAATATTGTATATGATTTAGTTGGTTATTCTGACTCAAATTATGCAGGTTGTAAAACATACCAAGAAAGCACAAGCGGGACATGGCATATCCTAATAAATGCATTAGTATCATGGTTTTGTAAAAAGCAAACATGTGTTTATCTTAGTACAGATGAAGCATAATATATTGCAACAATAAGTTATTATGCACAAATTCTATGGTTAAGACAACAACTTTGTGACTATGGTGTAATCCTTGGATGTATTCCCTTGAAGTGTGACAGTACAAGTCTGTCATACCCCAATTTTCCCTCTCATTCAATAAATCAGTGCATGCATCATGACATTTTCATCATGACATTTTCATCATGACATTTGCATCATTTGCATCATCTGCATAGCATAATATGCATTTCATCCCTCATAATGGCAAAAATGTCAACCAGAATAAACTTTCAAATTTATAGACAGATCAGTCGAACTAATCCTCAAATGCGCGTGAAATAAGCGAACAAAAAATTTCAAAATCGAGCATGCTGTCGCATCCGCGAAAAACAACCGGCGAGACTCAAATAAAAACACAACACAGAGCCGCCACTGCGCGTTATTTATCCCAGGATAGGGAAAGGAAACGCTCAGAGAAACCTGGAAAGGAAATGGTCTCGCGACCAAAGAGAAAGGGTAAGGGAGTCGGTTACGCAAGGGGAAGGTATTAGCACCCCTCACGTCCGTCGTACTCGACGGGATCCACGTTCTAAAATAAAGAAAAGGTTGCTAAAACATCACACACACACAGGGAACGCAGGTGGGGTTAAGAGAAGGGAGCTCGATAGGACGTCGCATCCTATGCCTACGTATCTCGTCTGGAACGGGAATCAGAGCTGCCGTAGTTCGGCTCACGCACGCCAAACAACACACGCACCCACAGGCAAACCTGGAACCCGACAACCGCTCGATGGAATTACGTCAGCTTCCGAACCAAACAAACACAAAACGGAAAACGTGGAGCCCGACTGCCACTCACTGGACTTACATCGGCATCTGAACCAAAACACGCAATCAGGATACGTACAGCCAATCGCTGGGCTTACGTCCATATCCTGACACACCAGAAGATAACAAGTAAACGCACACAAAAAAAGAAAAAAAAGTGCCCGGAGAGACCTCGCTCGGTCTCCTGCCTACATACCTCGTCTGGCACAAGGATCAGGGCGATGTAGTTCCCCCTCAAGGGAAAGAAAGAACATGCAAACTAGTAGGGAGTCGGGAACTCGAGCCTACAAGTCATCAAGCAAGCCAGAAGAGACGCTGAGACGTCAGAAGAAACGGCACACACAGACTAACAGGGAGTCGGGAACTCGAGCCTGATAGCTGCCAAACAAAACACACCCAAAAAAGAAAAAGGTGCCCGGAGAGACCTCGCACGGTCTCCTGCCTACATACCTCGTCTGGAACGAGGATCAGGGCGATGTAGTTCCCCCTAAAGGGAAAGAAAATCTAGCAAGAAACCCAGGGAAGACACACTACCAGGGAGCTGTACTCGAGCCTAGTGTTGTCATGCATCATTACCCTATGTTCAGGTTTCTACCTACTTGCACAACTGCAAGCTAATCCTATCCAGGAAGAAAGCAAGCATACAAGCATACAGATCAAAACAAGCATTTCAAGCAAACATGTCAAACAAATATTCACAAAGCACACACTATAACCAATCAAGTGGGCTCACACAATGGGTTTAACTGCCGAAGCAATTCATCTGTACATGGTTATTATTCGCTCTTAACCTTGCCATTACGAGGCTAAGGTGAAGCATATGAAAAGGTGAAGTGAGGATGAGACCTCACAGCTCTTATCCCTGACCAGGGAGAGCTTCAGACAAAGGAGCGTGGGTCCAGAATGGAGGGACCCTTCTACGCTCAAAGACTCTGACTCGATTGTGCAACAGCACGAGATCTTGGGTTTGTGTCCCAATGCATCAACACACAGCCGTGTGAGCAGAGGGACGACTCACAGAATAGTGGGGGATAGATTGCATATCCCTTTGATCCACCAATTGCCTTGATCAAGGACTTTACCTGCTTAGGCACAATTTTAAACAATCACAAACATCGCCTCTTAAGGAGGACTTCAGACAGTTGCCTGGCCAAGTAACAGGCCAGGTCTTCCAGACTACATGAAGAATAGAAGTCCTACCTCAAGTGGTTTAAAAACCAAGCAGCAGCAAGCAAGTTCTTAAAGAACTGTAAGCGACTAAATGTACCTGAAATCAATCAAGTATCATCAGTACTCAGACAAACCAACAATAAACAGCAAATGTTAATCTATACAGACAACACAAGTTAATGCACATAAGTGCGAGCTATAAGCTCAAGCCCAAGCTTCACAACCTACAAAACAAAGTTATGTTAGTTCTCCACATCAAACAAATTCAATTTTATTGACTTGAATCATTCTCCTTAAGCTTTGTGCATTTCATCCTAAAAAGTCAAACCAAATGTGAGAAACTGGACCACTAGGCCAAGCCTAGGGTCCAAAAGGGAGAAAAAATCTAAACAGCAAACAATTCTCAACCAAAACCAAATTAATGCAAATAGAAAGCAAATGCAATTGATCCCATACTCATATCATTCACCATATTCATTTCATGACCAAAACATCACAAACTAGGTCAAATGCAACATCCAATGTCCAAACAGAATGAATTCAATAAAAAGCATACCAAAACAACTCCAAAAATCCTCAAATAAATCACACCTAAACAGGACATATTCAAGGTATAGCATGTCAATTTTCAGCTCAATTGGACAAAAGGAACTAGGCTAATGAAAATCAAGAAATCCAGACACAATTATTCAAGCCAATTCATAGCACCAACACAAGCATTCACTTCAAAAATTCATAAATCAGTGAGAACATTTAAGAAATGAATGGGACCAAAACAGGGATGTCCTACAATGTGTCTACAACCAGCATACCAAATTTCACATTCATCCAAAACCATATGAGAATTTCACACAAGATATACAAACATGTGTCATATAAGCTTGCACAATGAACCAACAGAGATGAAAAATATCAATCAAATTGAAAATGCCACATAAAAATCCAGAAAAATTCACATAGCATCTAAACATATCCATAATCATTCATGCAAAATTTCACTCCATTTCAACAATCATAGGCCAGGCAAATAAATTCATGAAGTTGACCTAGCTAGGTGTGACACAAATTGTCACACCTAGATTCAAAAAATCATATCTCACTCCTCAGGTATCCAAAAATCACAAACTTTATATGTAAATCACCATCAATATGTCCAGAATGAGCTCAAAAAATTTCATGCATTTCTTTTAAGGTATGAGCATTTCACAATGAAAATGGTAAAACATGCACAAAATACACACAAGTCAAACATCCCTAGGCCAGGTCAACTCTTCACCATGCACAACTTCTAAAATCATGCTCATAAAAAACTAGAGGAAAAATGGGAGCTAACAAAAAAACTCTCATAATTTTTGGACTTTCCATTATTTTTCTATGATTTTTCTAAGGTTTAAATGAATTATGAAATATTTATTGAATTAGGTTAATTAAATAAATGGAATTAATGGCATAATGGTAAATATGCGCTCAGGGACCAAAACGCAGCACTCCACATTAATTCGTTGTCAGCGTGTGAGTGGCCAGAAACGGAGGGAAACACAAGTTCAAAACGGAATGGCGCGCGCATGGATTAAACGAAACATTTCTCCAGATTTCATCATCAGCTTCATCGTGCTTTTCCAGATTTGGGCAAGAACACAAGAACATCAAAGTTCAATGAAAATCATCATGCGTATAACCGTTGGAAAGGTCTGAGTGTGAGGATCACGGATATATAACCTAATCAACCTAAATCTAACTATACAAACCGGATCGATCGAATTAGGTTTTGTCATCAAAGCTTCAAATTGCAATAACTCGATCCACAATCATCCATAATCAAAACTAAGCACATCATTGCATTCTACATTGAACACTCTTCAAAACGCCTATAAACATTCATCAATTCATGAGATTCGAAAAATCACCTTGAATCAATGGCAGTGATGGATCTCGTGTCCTTGCGCTCCAATTTCCAGAAACAGATGCAACAAGATGTTAGGGAAGATGAATGGAAGTGTTAGCCTAGCTCGAATTTGCTTCTAATGGAAGGAATCTCCAAAAGCCATGATTGAACCTCACTTGGACAGTGGAAATTGGTGAAGCCTTTGATGTTGATCTTCCAAAACAGTTGAAGAAGATGATGATTGGAAGAAGCAGCAAGAAAAACCACACGATTTGATGGAGAATTGGAAGAGTTATGCTTCAATTTGCTTGATGTGTTCTTGAGAGAATTTAGAGAATTTGGAGGGAAAATTTTTGCAATTTTTGGTGAATTGTGATTTCTGATCAAAGTTAGTTATGATTAGAAATTTATACCTCCCTTTAATCAAGCTCTTAATCACCAATTAGCAAAATGTAATGGTAATTAGCAAAAGTGTCACTTTCAAAGCAAGGGCAAAATGGTCTTTTCATATGAGCTCTGTGACAGCTCATTGACAGCTCACACACTCTCAAAATGACATGTGTGATCTGTTGCAACTTGTCCCATGGCCATTGGATGTGTATTTTTGATTTTCACTATGTCATGGCATGAAATGTATTTTTCAAGTGCAAGTTCAAAATGAATTGTCCAACCATTGCACCTTGACATGTTATGATGATTCCAACAATTTTCAAATTGCATTTTTGAGGTGTTGCAAAAATCCCCATTCCAAAATTCCCATTATTTCACAAGTTGGACCATTTTGCCCCTGGATCTTTAACTGTACACTTGAAATTTGACTTTTTGCATTGACCATTTTTGATGAAATCCAATTATGCACCATGAAAGTATATGCCAAATGGAGTTTGTGCATAAAAAGATCACTCAATTTGGACACTCCATGTGGAAGTTATGCCCCTCTGATTATGGGTCATTTTTGAAATTGAATGGACCATAACTTGCCAACCATACATAGGAATTTCAAGTTCTTGGACTTTTTGGAAAGGTGAGATCAAGATCTACAACTTTCATGTTGAACAAATTTTCATTTGAAGCTTTATTGGACATGTAATTTTGTGGTCAAAAACTTTCCATTTTTGGAAACTTCTATTACAAGTCACTTTCTATTTTTGGCAATTCTTGTCTGACTTGATTTTCTCCATTCTTAAGCTTTGACATGTCAAATAACACTTGTTTCAACATGAATGAAGTGCATCCAACTCATTTCCACCTCCAAATCCATAAAATCATGCACAGTTGACCACAGTTGACTTTTTCAACTGATAGATGAATCTGGCAATGCATTGATCAATCTGAGCCCCAATCTTCTGATGAAATGACTCAAGGATGAAACCCTAGCCTCAATAAGCTCCATATAACCATGAAATGATCCTCCTATCCATCATAGACCCCATCTCCTAGCCATGCCCTGATTGGCCCAATGCAACTGATTAGGGTTGACTAGTGGTCAAAACCCTAATCTCAAGGAATCTGCTTCAACACTTGATGAGGTCCAACCATGATGATGATGATGAATCATTGCAATCAAGATGAAGATCAAACTCCTTTGAGAATCACAAAACCCTAACTTGGACCTCCACATCCTCAGATGATTAATGACCAGTCCAATAAAACCCTAGCTTGCACTTTGACCTCTTCATCTTCTGATCAAGACTTGTGAGGGTGACTTGCACAATGTAACCACATGATATGCAATATGCAATGCCTAATGACCTAAAAATGATATGCAATATGTTATGCTAGTCCCAAGAGAGGAGGGCAAATTTTGAGGTGTTACAGCTGCCCCTATTCAATCCACTGTGAACCTGTCGATATGAATAGCCTCGGCTTTCAGATGATCAGGATGAAGAGTGATTGAATACCAAGAACAGACGAACAATTTGCACTCTGATGGGAAAATAATTATCAACGCCCGTCAGAATCGGCGAAGAAACACAATCTTGAAGCAAAAAAATCCGTCTGTAGCGGAGAAAGTCGGCCTGAACACCGAAATGGAAACGTCGACCTGGATACCAAAATAAATGGTAACACAGGGATAACCATGGCCTGAACACCACTTATCCGCTCGGGATTGTTATTTTCTTTTTCTGCTTTTCTTGAACCCCGAAATTCTTCTGATAATCTTTCTTTATTTTCTTGGCCTGAACACCACTTTGGTCTGATCACCTCTTCGGTCTGGATACCACTTCGGTCTGGATACCACTTCGGTCTGGATACCGGGAAACTGGCCGGATTGCCGCAAGCTGCATCGATCTAATCATCGTGAGCTTCTTCGATCTGGAAATCGGAACTGGCCGGAGTGCCACAAGTTCTTCGTCCTGACTATTGAGAACCTCTTCGATCTGGAAATCGGAAACTGGCCGGATTGCCGCAAGCTGCATCGATCTAATCATCGTGAGCTTCTTCGATCTGGAAATCGGAACTGGCCGGAGTGCCACAAGTTCTTCGTCCTGACTGTTGAGAACCTCTTCGATCTGGAAATCGGAAACTGGCCGGAATGCCACAAGTTCTTCGTCCTGACTGTTGAGAACCTCTTCGATCTGGAAATCGGAAACTGGCCGGAATGCCACAAGTTCTTCGTCCTGACTGTTGAGAACCTCTTCGATCTGGAAATCGGAAACTGGCCGGATTGCCGCAACGACCCATGCTGAGGATGACAAGCCCTGAGCCGACTGCTCTCCATTCAACCCCGGCAGACAAACACTTCGCGTTTAGCTGGGGATTATCTTCTTTCTTGTTTTTCTTGAACCCCGGAATCGCGCTGATCGCGTAACGTCTTCTGATATTATTTCCATCTCTGTCCGACGGAAAAATTTCCTCCAGTATCGCACTACTGGGGAACACTGCTGATTTGACGTCATGATGCTGAACTCCTCAGAGTAACACTTTCAACCAGACACTGACTGATGACTGGGAGAAAACTCGACGTTTACTAGACATCGAACGATGATGTTTTACAGGACATCAAAGAAAACTCGACCAAACATTAAACAATGACTGGGAGAAAACTCGATGTTTACAGGCATCGGACAATGATGTTTACAGGCATCAAACAATGATGTTTACAGGCATCAAACAATGATGTTGACAGGACATCGAACAATGATGTTGACAGGACATCAAACAAGGATGTTGATAGGACATCGAATGATGATGTTGACTGACACCAAAGAAAGCTCGACCAGGCATTTACTGATGACTGGGAAATACTGCTGCTCCAAAATCCCGCTGCTGAACTCCTCGGAGTATCGTCTTCACTGTCCGGCGAAACCAATCCTCAAGCGGTAACCACGGCTTGAACCGCGCTGATCGCGTAACATTTCTATCTCTCTGACGGAAAAGTGTCCTCCAGTATTGCACTACTGGGGAATATTATTGATCTGACATCATGATGCTAAACCCATCAGAGTAGCATCTTCCAACTTCTGTCGAAACCACCTCTCAAACAATAACCACAGCTTGAGACTAGCTCTATGCTGGCAATATGATGCATGACTTTTTCTGCGTAATGCTCCATAATTATGGAAATGCTACGCGATTTATTTTTTCTATGCAACATGCTATGCTACTTTTTCATGATGAATGTATAAAAACGTCCCCCTCAAGGGATTCTGCTGGAGCACGAGACACTCTGCTGAGGAACTCGCCAATACTCCAATTCCACCCTGCTGGGGAATACCACTGCTGCTGGGAAAAGGTAACCCTTGCTGGGGAAGAACCTCCTTTACACCCAATCCGCTCGGGAAACTGCTGGGGAAGACATCACCAACGCTCTGTGGGGATACAACAGTCTTCTACTTGCTGAGGATATAAATCTCGACTCTACTTCGAGAAAACCTCACAGATACCTGACGACTTCACTGGGGAAGCGCTCACAGATAGCTCTGCTGGGAAAACAGCAACCTCCAGGCCTGGCAACTGGGGAAGCACCGATCTGACACCTGCTGGGGATAACCATCCAAACCCTGCTAGGGAAAACGAATGCTACTCCGCTGGGGACAACCCATGCAATCCACACGTAGGATACACTCAGCTGGGGATGCAGATATCAGTCTGCTACGGAAACTCATCCAATCCACTGGTAGGATGAACACTACTGGAGATATATTTCATTGAAACCCGCTCCACTCGGGGATAGCAACCTTCAGGCCTGGCTGCTGAGGAAACACCGTTTTCAACCTGCCGGGGGTAACCATCCTGACTCGGCTAGGGGAAGTTACAGACCTCGGATCTGCTGGGGAGCTAGTCCTCTAATTCTGCTTGGGGACCTCGTTGGGGAAATGAGAAAAGTTGGTATAGAACACCCGTCGACTCGTCGAACCATGGTATCCACCTCCCAATCTCGTATCAGTTTTCCACTTTTGAGAATTCCCATACTTGTCTGGACCTTTTCTGCTCCATCATCTTGTATTCCAAATCGCTCCGCGCTCAACGGAAACGTACTCCTGGGATGTATACATAAATTTCAATCTTTCGACTTTGAAGAGTCTTCTTGATTAATTTCAAGGTCGTCGGACGTCCCAACGTCTTCTCATCGCTTCTCTACCCATTCATTCGTCCCTGATTGGACCCTGCGGGGAATTTCTACAGACTTTCCAATCTTCCGATTTTGAAGAGTCTTCTTGATTAACATCAAGGATCGTCGTACGTCTCAACATCTTCATCATCCCTTCATACATTCGTCCCTGATCGGACTCCCTGGGGATCTGTTACAAAGCTTTCACATCACAACCTGCAAGTGAGTGAAAATAACTAACAGTTCCTGCAAAACAGATCGTTAGATAAAATCGTGCCCCAGGCGTGTCAAGATCTCAACACTTGGGTCACTTAACCTTCCGAATAAGATTTCAAGCTTTCAATCTTATAAACATGCATTGGAAGAAACCTGTATGTCTTAAAATGCAAGATTCTTTATCAAAAATAATTGGATGTTTTTGCAACCAAAGCGGTAATGAAAAACAAAAACAAAATTATTTGACTGAATATGCATTTTATTGATTTGAAAAGTGTGGCTCAAATTGAGCAATACAAAGGAAGCAATTCCTGAAAAGAGGTAATTACGCACAAAAGGAAAAATCTATCCTATGGCAATGTGAAACCTGTGATCTTATCGAGTTCCAACTCGGTTACACCCCATATGTCCTCAGACTCTCCATGCTTTCTGCCTTCTGAACAAGACGATTCCAACTGATCCCTACCGGGTATTATCCACGATGCTTTAACCAAAGCGCAAACGATCATGCCAGACGCAGTTGTTCGTTTCAATCCCTCTTTTGCCTGGACCGCCCTTTCAGGTTTTCAGTCCACCGGGATACCCTTTTTTGCCCAAGTCGCCTTTTCAGGTTTTCGACTTGCCGGGTGTACATTTTTTCATTTTTATCCCTAATTTTTGCCCGAACCTTTCTTTCTGTTTTTGGTTCGCCGGGATGCCCATTTTTGCCTGGACTATTTTATTCTTTTCGTCCAGCGGGTCTCTTTATACGAAGTATTTTTTAACTGCGTCCGCATTCACAGGGGATGGAAAATCCTCGCCATCCATGGTCGTTAACAACAAGGCTCCGCCAGAGAAAACCTTCTTGACCACGAACGGACCTTCATAATTCGGTGTCCATTTGCCCCTTCGATCGTTTTGAGGAGGAAGGATCCTTTTCGGCACCATATCACCCACGTGATATACCCGAGGTTGCACCTTCTTGTCAAAAGCACGCTTCATCCTTTGCTGGTATAACTGCCCATGACAAATGGCTGCTAGCCTCTTTTCTTCAATCAGGCTCAACTCTTCGTACCGGGTCCTTACCCATTCGGCCTCTTGCAACTTTACGTCCATCAGGACTCTCAAAGAGGGAATCTGAACCTCAACAGGTAATACAGCCTCCATCCCATATACCAATGAGAAAGGAGTTGCCCCAGTAGGTGCCCCGAGGTTCGATACCCAGGACACAAGTTTCCTACTCAATCACACCGTCGGTGCCTTCAAACGTTAGCCGGGCAACCAAAACTTATTCACCTTAACCTCCCCATCAGACATCAGAATCCGTTCGGATTCGGGGTCAGGCCCCTCCTCCGGGATCGGTCGCTCTCAATCCTTCGATTGGAGCACCTCGAGATGTCCTCATTAGGGAACTCAAACCTCCTCGGTTGATAATCCTCTACAGGTTGTTGGGCGATGTAATCAGACAATACACTCCCCTTGATTGCTTTCTGAGCGCATCACAAATCAGTAAACATTATTTTGCTCCTCTCGCAACCCGTCCGGTCAATGTTGGCTTTTCAAAAATGTACTTGATTGGATCCATCTTGGAAATCAATAAAGTGGTATGAACCAACATGTACTGCCTTAGTCGGCGAGCAGCCCAGACCAAAGCACAGCAAGTTTTCTCGAGCAGTGAATATCTTGTTTCACAGTCGGTAAACTTTTTGCTAAGGTAGTATATGGCATGCTCTTTTCGACCAGACTCGTCATGCTGCCCCAATACACACCCCATAGACCCCTCGAGGACTGTCAGGTACAGAATTAACGGTCTTCCCTCCACAGGAGGCATTAGAATCGGAGGCTCCTGCAACTTATTCTTTTATTTTTCAATGCCCCTTGGCAATCATTATTTCACCTGACCGTTTGATCTTTCTTTTCTTGAATGGGTTCCCACGTGGTTGTTAGGTGAGATGTGAACCATGACAGGTAGTTCCATCTGCCTAAGAGACCACGAACCTCTTTCTGTGCTTGGTTCAGGCATTTCTTTTTTTTTTTTTTTTTTTTTTTCCAGGATCAACCTCGATTCCTCTCTTATTTACAATAAACCCCCAGCAGCTTACCGGCTCGCACTCTGGTAGTGCACTTACTTGAATTCAACCTCAGTCTGAATTATCTCCACTGGTCAAACGACTTGCCTCGGTCTACCAGATGCCCCTCTCCTGCTCGGGACTTTGCTATCATGTCATAGCATAGCATTCAACTTCATGATGAATCATATCATGAAACAAAGTCACCATGGCTCTCTGATACAGGCACTGGCATTCTGCTTCTTTAGAGGACAATCTTCTCTCCATGGTAGCTTGTGCACAACGACACCGGTATCCGACCCTGGCATATCCTGACACGACCAGGTGAAGGTATCCACATGTCCCTTCAACAGGACTACCATTCTGCTCCCGACTCGCCTCTGAAGCGGCCCCAATTTTCATTTCCTGACCTAGGCGGTGCCTGGAATAACAATCTCAACTCGCTTCACGTGCGGCTGAATCACCTTCTCCTCTTGTTTCGACAACCTGGCTAATTCCGGCAGATCACAATCTTCTTCGCCCTCTTCTTCGGCATGATAGATCGGTTTGTCGAAGTCATATGAGGTGTAACCAAATTGTTATCAATGAGATCCGGAGAATTACTTTTTCGAATTCGGAACAAGACAAATCAAAAAAAGAAAAATGAAAACAAACATTGCCATTTTTATTTGTTTTTAAACTGCAAAAATAAATGAAAAACAGGGAACACCGCTTTTTGACTGAAAAACATCCATTTATTAATGATGCAGGAAATGCAAATTTAAACATGAGGTGGCCCTTACAATGAACCATTACGTGTCGGGCAACACGTATGGCTTTCATGCAAATAAAATCAAAACAGAAATCATTACTCTTCCGAATGAGTAACAGTGATGATCTTTTTTAGGCCTTCCAGTTCTGGATTCCCATCCCTGGTGCGCACGGCTTTATCCAACCATCAAACTTGCAGTTACCATCAGTCTCTTCACCCATCCCACAGGCGTGATCCGAATCTTCAGCAATTGCACTCACCATCGCCTGACCATGTGCCGGCATGGGATTGGCATTAACGTTGGGAGATGGAGCAAAGTTGATTGCTTTTGAATCCACCAGGTCTTGGACTACGTGCTTAAAAGCTTTGCAGTCCTCTACACTGTGCCCGGGAGCACCCGAATGGAATTCACATTTGACATTTTCATCAAAATTGGCTGGCCTCTGATCAGGTCTCATAGGTGCCAAAGTCCTCAACTGTACCAGCCCTAGATCTTTCAACTTTTTCAATAGGAAAGAGTATGTCACAGGCGGCCTGTCAAAATGCCGATCACTCATCCTCCTCCTGACTTGATATCCTACCCTCTGAGACCTCTGCTGGAATGGCTGACGCTGCTGTTGCTGTTGTGCAGGCTGATTGTCAGCAGGAATAGTTACCGCAGCGGTGTGCTGGAAGTAACGATCCCTACTGGGTCCTCTCTGAGCGTAGACCGCACTGGTATTACCCTCATTTTTCCTTTGGCCATTTCCGAAGGGCTTCTTCGATCCTGATGACGAAGCATTACCACCCTGTATTTTCCCCATTTTCAGCCAACTTTCAATTCTTTCTCCGGCCACCACAATATCAGCAAAGTTGGTAACCGGGCATCCAACCATTCTTTCAGCAAAAACCCCTTGCAGGGTACCCATGAATAGATCCGACATCTCCCGATCCACCAACGGAGGTTGAACTCTGGCAGCCAACTCCCTCCACCGTTGTGCATATTCTTTAAACCCCTCACTTGACTTCTGAGACATACCCTGCAGCTGGGTACGACTCGGAGCCATATCAGCGTTGAACTGATACTGTTTAAAGAACGCATCTCCCAGATCCTGCCAACTCTTGACATCAGCAGACTTCAGCTTGGTGTACCATTCCAGAGATCCTCCGGACAAACTGTCCTGGAAGAAGTACATCCAGAGCTTCTGATCCGTCGTGTACGCAGAAATCTTGCGAACGAAAGCTTGGAGATGGGTTTCCGGGCAGGAACTCCCATTGTACCTATCAAACGTGGGCGCCTTGAACTTCTGTGGAATCACAATCCCCTCAACCAGTCCCATGTTGGACATGTTGACAAATCCCGGAGTAGCGTGGCTTTCCAGAGCCCTTACCTTCTCTGCCAGCAACTGAATCTCTTTGCTTTGTGGTTGGGCACCATACTGCCCAAGCGGCTCATTCAGCATAGAGAACTGATCAGCCTCTCTGTCCTCCTCCCTGTCATCATCGACCCCAAAGAAAGGCGGGAACAGACTATCCTTCAGATTATGCCCCAGGCCGGGCCCAGGCTGACCACCAGCAGTACCAAAACCAGCATTGTTGTTCACCATACCTACGGTTGCTCTTTTTTCACCGTCTCTGGATCCACCCAACCCCTGATTGGAGACACCATCCAGGTTAACAACACTGTTAGCAGCTGAAGCTCGCTCGAGCTTCTCGACCTTATCAGCCAGAGCTTTCTGACCAACTGCAAAACCCTGCATGATGTTGATCAGCTCAGTCATCTTGTCCTTCAGCTCGAGGATATCAGTATTCGGGAGATCCATCAGTCTGGGAGTATTACGTCTGGTGAAGTATCTGTGAGGACGGGTTGAGTGCAAAGGTACAGTTCTACGAGCACGAGCAATGATTCCTGCAAAACAGCAAACAGGTTAATATGCATGAATGCAACGTCTATCCATATGAGGAAGCTTCTGTCCTTTGATTCTGGTTTCATCGAGACAGATAATATTTTACCAATAACATTCTGACATCCGGATGTCTCTCAACCAGATTCTCAATCAATAATGCTCCCCATATGGCCAGACATAGGTTTGGTGCAGATGAATGCAAAACAGGAATGATGCAGATGTATGAATGCAATGCATTGCCATCCTCCAAGTCCTCTGATCATCTGTTGCACTGAGTCATAGCCCTGATCTCTGAACCGATCACAACCATCTGAGGGAACATGTAACCACAAATCCAACTCAAGGGTTCCGAAATAAACGGAAGACAGATACATCATCATCATCATCAAACCATCTCTTGGCAGATACCCATAACCATTTCTGAATCGGCCCGGGGAATCCTGAAATAAACGGATCCCCACTGATAAATAACACGGACATCACTCCGGCGTCTCAGACATAAATGGCCATAAATCCGACTGATAAATAGGACTCTGATCCACGGAACAATTAGTCACCATCTGATCATACATCTGAACATGCATCTGAAAGAATCACCCTCCCCTCACAGGTAAATTCTAATCAGGTCACCCTAAGGCGGATAATAGTCTCGACAATCGGGCAGAGATACTCAATGGGTTTGCCCTTTCGGGTGTGCCATTGTAGCTCTCCTGAGATCATCTAAACCAAAGATCCGGGAAATGATCGGTCACCAGAGTCAATAGCTCAAATGACGTAACTCAACCAAAGTGGGGTACCCCACAGAGGAAAGCACTATCAAATGAACCTCGTCCGGCTTGTGGTATGTCACGTTGCAACATCATGCTGATTTAGCAAATGAGGAACGTGAGACCACACTAATCCTAGGTGTATACTCGGGCCTGGGTTTTAGCCCCACTCAGAACACCCACCCCAAACAGAGGAACCACCTGCACAGAGGACGGCAACAATGATAGTATGATGTATGCAAGTATTTATGCAAATATATACACAGGTTAGAATAATAAATGCAATAAATAAATCGAAACAAGCAACCTAAACTATCCTAGAACGCTAGGAAAGACTCGCTTAGGGAAGATGGACCAGCACAGGTCTACATCCATAAGTCCCCAGCAGAGTCGCCAGCTGTCGCATCCGCGAAAAACAACCGGCGGGACTCAAATAAAAACACAACACAGAGCCGCCACTGCACGTTATTTATCCCAGGATAGGGAAAGGAAACGCTCAGAGAAACCTGGAAAGGAAATGGTCTCGCGACCAAAGAGAAAGGGTAAGGGAGTCGGTTACGCAAGGGGAAGGTATTAGCACCCCTCACGTCCGTCGTACTCGACGGGATCCACGTTCTAAAATAAAGAAAAGGTTGCTAAAACATCACACACACACAGGGAACGCAGGTGGGGTTAAGAGAAGGGAGCTCGATAGGACGTCGCATCCTATGCCTACGTATCTCGTCTGGAACGGGAATCAGAGCTGCCGTAGTTCGGCTCACGCACGCCAAACAACACACGCACCCACAGGAAAACCTGGAACCCGACAACCACTCGATGGAATTACGTCAGCTTCCGAACCAAACAAACACAAAACGGCAAACGTGGAGCCCGACTGCCACTCACTGGACTTACATCGGCATCCGAACCAAAACACGCAATCAGAATACGTACAGCCAATCGCTGGGCTTACGTCCATATCCTGACACACCAGAAGATAACAAGTAAACGCACACAAAAAAAGAAAAAAAAGTGCCCGGAGAGACCTCGCTCGGTCTCCTGCCTACATACCTCGTCTGGCACGAGGATCAGGGCGATGTAGTTCCCCCTCAAGGGAAAGAAAGAACATGCAAACTAGTAGGGAGTCGGGAACTCGAGCCTACAAGTCATCAAGCAAGCCAGAAGAAACGCTGAGACGTCAGAAGAAACGGCACACACAGACTAACAGGGATTCGGGAACTCGAGCCTGATAGCTGCCAAACAAAACACATGCAAAAAAGAAAAAGGTGCCCGGAGAGACCTCGCACGGTCTCCTGCCTACATACCTCGTCTGGAACGAGGATCAGGGCGATGTAGTTCCCCCTAAAGGGAAAGAAAATCTAGCCAGAAACCCAGGGAAGACACACTACCAGGGAGCTGTACTCGAGCCTAGTGTTGTCATGCATCATTACCCTATGTTCAGGTTTCTACCTACTTGCACAACTGCAAGCTAATCCTATCCAGGAAGAAAGCAAGCATACAAGCATACAGATCAAAACAAGCATTTCAAGCAAACATGTCAAACAAATATTCACAAAGCACACACTATAACCAATCAAGTGGGCTCACACAATGGGTTTAACTGCCGAAGCAATTCATCTGTACATGGTTATTATTCGCTCTTAACCTTGCCATTACGAGGCTAAGGTGAAGCATATGAAAAGGTGAAGTGAGGATGAGACCTCACAGCTCTTATCCCTGACCAGGGAGAGCTTCAGACAAAGGAGCGTGGGTCCAGAATGGAGGGACCCTTCTACGCTCAAAGACTCTGACTCGATTGTGCAACAGCACGAGATCTTGGGTTTGTGTCCCAATGCATCAACACACAGCCGTGTGAGCAGAGGGACGACTCACAGAATAGTGGGGGATAGATTGCATATCCCTTTGATCCACCAATTGCCTTGATCAAGGACTTTACCTGCTTAGGCACAATTTTAAACAATCACAAACATCGCCTCTTAAGGAGGACTTCAGACAGTTGCCTGGCCAAGTAACAGGCCAGGTCTTCCAGACTACATGAAGAATAGAAGTCCTACCTCAAGTGGTTTAAAAACCAAGCAGCAGCAAGCAAGTTCTTAAAGAACTGTAAGCGACTAAATGTACCTGAAATCAATCAAGTATCATCAGTACTCAGACAAACCAACAATAAACAGCAAATGTTAATCTATACAGACAACACAAGTTAATGCACATAAGTGCGAGCTATAAGCTCAAGCCCAAGCTTCACAACCTACAAAACAAAGTTATGTTAGTTCTCCACATCAAACAAATTCAATTTTATTGACTTGAATCATTCTCCTTAAGCTTTGTGCATTTCATCCTAAAAAGTCAAACCAAATGTGAGAAACTGGACCACTAGGCCAAGCCTAGGGTCCAAAAGGGAGAAAAAATCTAAACAGCAAACAATTCTCAACCAAAACCAAATTAATGCAAATAGAAAGCAAATGCAATTGATCCCATACTCATATCATTCACCATATTCATTTCATGACCAAAACATCACAAACTAGGTCAAATGCAACATCCAATGTCCAAACAGAATGAATTCAATAAAAAGCATACCAAAACAACTCCAAAAATCCTCAAATAAATCACACCTAAACAGGACATATTCAAGGTATAGCATGTCAATTTTCAGCTCAATTGGACAAAAGGAACTAGGCTAATGAAAATCAAGAAATCCAGACACAATTATTCAAGCCAATTCATAGCACCAACACAAGCATTCACTTCAAAAATTCATAAATCAGTGAGAACATTTAAGAAATGAATGGGACCAAAACAGGGATGTCCTACAATGTGTCTACAACCAGCATACCAAATTTCACATTCATCCAAAACCATATGAGAATTTCACACAAGATATACAAACATGTGTCATATAAGCTTGCACAATGAACCAACAGAGATGAAAAATATCAATCAAATTGAAAATGCCACATAAAAATCCAGAAAAATTCACATAGCATCTAAACATATCCATAATCATTCATGCAAAATTTCACTCCATTTCAACAATCATAGGCCAGGCAAATAAATTCATGAAGTTGACCTAGCTAGGTGTGACACAAATTGTCACACCTAGATTCAAAAAATCATATCTCACTCCTCAGGTATCCAAAAATCACAAACTTTATATGTAAATCACCATCAATATGTCCAGAATGAGCTCAAAAAATTTCATGCATTTCTTTTAAGGTATGAGCATTTCACAATGAAAATGGTAAAACATGCACAAAATACACACAAGTCAAACATCCCTAGGCCAGGTCAACTCTTCACCATGCACAACTTCTAAAATCATGCTCATAAAAAACTAGAGGAAAAATGGGAGCTAACAAAAAAACTCTCATAATTTTTGGACTTTCCATTATTTTTCTATGATTTTTCTAAGGTTTAAATGAATTATGAAATATTTATTGAATTAGGTTAATTAAATAAATGGAATTAATGGCATAATGGTAAATATGCGCTCAGGGACCAAAACGCAGCACTCCACATTAATTCGTTGTCAGCGTGTGAGTGGCCAGAAACGGAGGGAAACACAAGTTCAAAACGGAATGGCGCGCGCATGGATTAAACGAAACATTTCTCCAGATTTCATCATCAGCTTCATCGTGCTTTTCCAGATTTGGGCAAGAACACAAGAACATCAAAGTTCAATGAAAATCATCATGCGTATAACCGTTGGAAAGGTCTGAGTGTGAGGATCACGGATATATAACCTAATCAACCTAAATCTAACTATACAAACCGGATCGATCGAATTAGGTTTTGTCATCAAAGCTTCAAATTGCAATAACTCGATCCACAATCATCCATAATCAAAACTAAGCACATCATTGCATTCTACATTGAACACTCTTCAAAACGCCTATAAACATTCATCAATTCATGAGATTCGAAAAATCACCTTGAATCAATGGCAGTGATGGATCTCGTGTCCTTGCGCTCCAATTTCCAGAAACAGATGCAACAAGATGTTAGGGAAGATGAATGGAAGTGTTAGCCTAGCTCGAATTTGCTTCTAATGGAAGGAATCTCCAAAAGCCATGATTGAACCTCACTTGGACAGTGGAAATTGGTGAAGCCTTTGATGTTGATCTTCCAAAACAGTTGAAGAAGATGATGATTGGAAGAAGCAGCAAGAAAAACCACACGATTTGATGGAGAATTGGAAGAGTTATGCTTCAATTTGCTTGATGTGTTCTTGAGAGAATTTAGAGAATTTGGAGGGAAAATTTTTGCAATTTTTGGTGAATTGTGATTTCTGATCAAAGTTAGTTATGATTAGAAATTTATACCTCCCTTTAATCAAGCTCTTAATCACCAATTAGCAAAATGTAATGGTAATTAGCAAAAGTGTCACTTTCAAAGCAAGGGCAAAATGGTCTTTTCATATGAGCTCTGTGACAGCTCATTGACAGCTCACACACTCTCAAAATGACATGTGTGATCTGTTGCAACTTGTCCCATGACCATTGGATGTGTATTTTTTATTTTCACTATGTCATGGCATGAAATGTATTTTTCAAGTGCAAGTTCAAAATGAATTGTCCAACCATTGCACCTTGACATGTTATGATGATTCCAACAATTTTCAAATTGCATTTGTGAGGTGTTGCAAAAATCCCCATTCCAAAATTCCCATTATTTCACAAGTTGGACCATTTTGCCCCTGGATCTTTAACTGTACACTTGAAATTTGACTTTTTGCATTGACCATTTTTGATGAAATCCAATTATGCACCATGAAAGTATATGTCAAATGGAGTTTGTGCATAAAAAGATCACTCAATTTGGACACTCCATGTGGAAGTTATGCCCCTCTGATTATGGGTCATTTTTGAAATCGAATGGACCATAACTTGCCAACCATACATAGGAATTTCAAGTTCTTGGACTTTTTGGAAAGGTGAGATCAAGATATACAACTTTCATGTTGAACAAATTTTCATTTGAAGCTTTATTGGACATGTAATTTTGTGGTCAAAAACTTTCCATTTTTGGAAACTTCTATTACAAGTCACTTTCTATTTTTGGCAATTCTTGTCTGACTTGATTTTCTCCATTCTTAAGCTTTGACATGTCAAATAACACTTGTTTCAACATGAATGAAGTGCATCCAACTCATTTCCACCTCCAAATCCATAAAATCATGCACAGTTGACCACAGTTGACTTTTTCAACTGATAGATGAATCTGGCAATGCATTGATCAATCTGAGCCCCAATCTTCTGATGAAATGACTCAAGGATGAAACCCTAGCCTCAATAAGCTCCATATAACCATGAAATGATCCTCCTATCCATCATAGACCCCATCTCCTAGCCATGCCCTGATTGGCCCAATGCAACTGATTAGGGTTGACTAGTGGTCAAAACCCTAATCTCAAGGAATCTGCTTCAACACTTGATGAGGTCCAACCATGATGATGATGATGAATCATTGCAATCAAGATGAAGATCAAACTCCTTTGAGAATCACAAAACCCTAACCTGGACCTCCACATCCTCAGATGATTAATGACCAGTCCAATAAAACCCTAGCTTGCACTTTGACCTCTTCATCTTCTGATCAAGACTTGTGAGGGTGACTTGCACAATGTAACCACATGATATGCAATATGCAATGCCTAATGACCTAAAAATGATATGCAATATGTTATGCTAGTCCCAAGAGAGGAGGGCAAATTTTGAGGTGTTACACATGCAAATGTCAAATTTATTAATCTACGATTCATGTAGTTCAACCTAGCATGCTCGTTTTATCTTTTTCGACTCCTTTTTCGGTCGCATTTTGATTAACATGAGCCTTTTAACCAGTCATTTTTTATTTCAAAATTTGATCAAAGCAGGTATGTTTCCAAAAAGCTTATTTTGCGCTGATCATTTTGGTGCATTTAGTTTAATTTTTGGAGCACTTTTGCGCCAAATTTTTTATTCATTTTGAGTTCGCTTATTTTTATCTTTTTATCAACATGTTCATAAAAAATAACTAGATTTAACTATAGTGTTATTTCATTTTTAAAGTGTTCAATTTTATTTAGTTTAATTTGTTTTATTTCATTTTATCTCTAAAGTTACATACAAAAGGGCATTTGAGGAATTTTCAAAAAAGGGCAACCCTAATGCATTGATATAAATACATTGTTCTTGAAAGTTTTGAAAGGGAGACCTATCCAATACACCAAACGGCGCATGACACCTATAGGTCCCCCTTCTCCCGAGAAGAATATATAGATTATCCAGAATATGCTGAACTTTTGAATAAATGGATGTTGCATGTCTATTTGCATTCCATCAATAACAAATGCATACATACATTTGAATTTCATGCATACAAACCAGAAAAAGCTCACCCTTTCCCTTCCTCAGATTCCCCGACGATGATACCTGATTCAAAGCCAATCGCCTAGGAATCATGAAAAGGTTGAGCATGAGAACGCAATATGCAAGGAACGCTTGAATCACGCCCAAGGCAAGGTCGACATGAACTTAGAACTATTCCTAGACAGTATGACAACAGACTTCTCAGATCAAGTCGTGATTGGAAAACGAATTAAGAATGGGCTGAAAACGGGTAAAATCCAAAACATAACTGCAAGTAATCTGCCATTTTACTCCCTACCCAATCAGAAGCCACTAAAGGCAACCAGAAACAAAAGCAGGAGCAAATCAACAAAGGGAACAACGATCGAGGGAGGAGACATCCCTGCTATGATTCGATTCCAATGTCTTATACGCATCTACTTCCTATCCTGATTCATGTTGGGGAAACTGTTCCCAAGGAGATCAAGCCTGTCAGGTTTCACTATCGTCCTAAGCATAATCCTAATGCCACATGCGGATACCATGAAGGATACATAAGGTACTCCACATAAGCTTGTTTCGTTTTCAAAGACAAAGTTCAAAAGCTCCTTGATCAGAAATTGCTATGCTTTACAGAGAAGCCTTGATAGATCATCACTAAGTTTGACCATCCTTAGACCATCTTTAGCTTTTTTATTTGCATTTTCTTGTTGTAAAAGTACTATTTACTTTTAATATTGTTACTCACAATGGTGATATTAATAAAATGAGCATGCATTTTTTGAGTCAATCCATTCGTATTCACTCCACGCTTAATTCACTATTTTTTTAAAAACGAAAAAGCGATATCAATACTTATCCACTTCACTTAAGCAAGGATCAAATGGAGAATGATGAAGAACAAATATCCAAAATTGCTGACAATATGCTTTCGAATAATATTTGCGGATGATGTAAGGCATTGTTTCACATTATAAACACTAGAGATATAAGGAAGATAATCCCTCGTCAACCCCTTGAGCATAGAAGTTGGTGTTTCTTTATGTACGAAAAAATCCTTTTATCTTAACCAGGGGCAGGGTAGTCGTTAGTTAATTCGGTTGTGCATTCAAATTCCAAAAAGAGTATCCCATCAAGGGATCAATAATATCTTGTGCATAATCCAATGTCGAAGAGGTTGAAAATCCAAAAGTTCACAAATATTGTCTTCCAATAACCAATATCACGTCAGTCACGAACTTTCAAAAGAGAAAAAAAAAAAGCCTGCTAAGTCAAAAATAATGATGAAATGACTTAGGAAAAAGTTAGGGCATCCCGGTGACTGTGTCGTGCCACAAAAAATACCTGAGCACATCGCACGCTCGAAGATACAACAGAGTTACCATCAAACTTTATTTATTCCCGAAGGAAATGGAAAACATATATAAAACCCAGGGGAAGAGAAAAAGGGTAAGGAAGTCGGTTATACAAGGGGAAGGTATTAGCATCCCTCACATTTGTTGTACTCAACAGGAGTCATTTTGATTGTTCTTTGCACTGATGGGTGTTATTATCTAAAGGTTATTTACGAAATGAGAAAAGGGAAAAAAAGGTTTTAAAATTAGTGTGCTCTCCAAGGATTCAGATCCTCGTGCCTATTTATTCTCATAATGCAATGAGAAAATTAGAGCTCCATAGTTCGTGGTAGAAAATACATATTTTCTTGGTTGATTTTAGGGAACAATTATAATCATATCCTAGAAGTCTGTAGATGTTAGCTGAATTGATCCTAGTTCAGACGCTATAAGATTTTAGACAGACTGCTAAGGAATGAATTATAAAAGTTCTTTTTTGAAAATAATAGTTGGTTTGCCAAAGGTTTGTGTGATAAAGGAAAAAGAAAGAGTTGATTGAATAGAAAAATAAACTTGCTTGAATTGAAAGTGTTGTTTGAATTGAAAGAGTGTGGTTGAGGTGTGGTGAAAGTATTGTTTGGACCATTATGTATTATTTGAATCCATAAAGAATGGTGAGCCTGAACCAAAAGTGTATGGTGGTAACCAATGATTGGTATGGCCCTAGAAATTGAGAAAAAGAATGGCGATAACCAATAAGTGGTATGATCCTAGAAAAAAGGTATGGTGGTAACAAATAGATGGTGTAGCCAACAGAAGAAGAGGATATGGAGGTAACCAATAAGTGGTGTGATCCTAGAAATTGAGAAAAAGAATGGCGGTAACCAATAAGTGGTGTGGCCCTAGAAAAAAGGTATGGCGGTAACCAATAGATGGTGTGGACAATAAAAAAAGATTATGGCGGTAACTAATAAATGGTGTGGCCAACAGATTATGGTTCAGATGTGGGTGTTTAACCACGAGGTGATGAACCCAAAGAATTTATGGATGCCAAAGAGAATGTGTGTTTGGTCCAAAGAGACAGTGTGCTATTGATGGAGTTGTGTTGCAATGTTGTTGTTGTGATGTGATGAAATGTTGAAGTGTTGGCTGTGGGGAATGAGACTTGACAATCACTTGATTTGAATTTCACTAAAGTATATGAGCATGGGCGAATACTCTGAATAACTAGGGTTTACGCCCCATACGCAGAGGTACTCTAGACAAGGATATGAAAAATTCACTCTCGTCATTCTCTGTTATTTAAGGCTTGTGGCATGTGATCCTCATCATGATTGACAAGTCTTGAAGAAGAACCTTTGTTATGCTTGAATAATAGTCCTTTGTCCAGTATGCCTGTAATGTCTTAACTTGATTGAAGTGTGAAATCTTGTGTGGTTTGAAGGATCCATAGCAGCTCCAGTATAGGGGACTAGTCTTATCAAGTGATCGAGAGGCTTCTGATCACTTAACTAGACAGAGAGAATAGGCACATGTCAAAGGATTTTGTTAATCAAAGAAGACTTTGATCAACTTAATCAAACAAGGGAAAGTTTCAGTTGTAAACCAGGCACATGAATGTTAAACCTAAATTCTAAGGGAAACCAAAATAGCCTAGAATCTAAGGGAACATTTCATATACATTGTTAAAATTTATCTAAAAGGTTAATCCTAAAAATTAGATTAAATTTCTAATAATTTACTAATTTGATTATCTTCTTAAAAACCACAATTAATGGAAAATTAATTAACAAAGTAACATCTAATCAACATTTTCTAAATGTTTTCCACATAAAAAATGCAAAAAGTATTCTAGAATGGAATTAAAAATAAAGTCAAAACAATGAAAGAAAATTAAAATAAAAAACAATAAAAAAGCATGAAAAATCACAAGAAAAAGGAAATAGGGTGTGTGTTGCGCAATATGCATGTATGCTGAGCAATTCTGGCTTGGGCCTAGAATATAGGCCCAATGTCAAAGCTTGTACTCAGATGGAAGGTGTCACTGTGGAATCAAGGGTGCATGACACAACTACTTGGGCTTGAGGCCCAATTTGAGTTAGCCAAGACAAGTGAGAAGGCAATGGATTCATCAACGCTCACTTTAGCTCATGCTCAATTCACGTGTTACCTGAGTATTAACATGAGACAACAATTCCGCCGCACCAGAAATCGCCTCTAGTGGCGGCGGAGGTCCAAGCAACCTCTAACATACATCAACGACATCGCTTCAACATTCTCTATCATAAATCAACCTCATTTTATCTCAGTTTCCACTCAATCATCCAAACCGAGCCAAAATCATATGAACCCTAACTCACTAAATCCTAAATTAAATACTATTGACTAGTGATTTGGAGCCCGAACCATATGGGTTCTTGGAATTCAACTTAGTTTGGCATAGTATGGCATTTCAAGATTAGTATGGGAGAAATTGGCAAGTCATGGCATGAAGAAGTCTTAAAGATCCCAAAAGGTCCCTCGGAAAAAATTCAATAATTCCAATTAATCTACAAGAGTAACACCAAACCAAGTACATTTCATACTTACATCTAGAATATACCAAAAATAACATTCCTTTATTCCTGGGAATGAGGCTCCATCATCAATTGAATATCAATGAGGTGCTCCAAGAGGAACACCATAAAAACCCCAACTCTTTAATTTAAAAATATAAACAAAATTATTCTTAATTAAGATGTTACACATTCTCAACATGCATATTCTTTTAATTAAATTAGAAACTTGCAGTGAAACTCAACATAAAAACATAGTTTGAATTATCTTTTCAAAATAAATTATTTGCTTAAGTTTAAATAATTCAATACATCAACTCAAAAGATACAAAATGACGTTTTTCCAGTGTTATAGATCAGAGCAATCGACAACTAAAATAACGGAAATTGATAAATAAAACTAAGAAAAGCCTTAATGCTATCTTCCAACTCACAACAACCATTGCTCCTCCTGAGTATCTATACCACAACATACAGAACACCACTTTCAAACAAAAAAGGGGTGAGAATACACTCAAATATATTAGCGGTGTAAAACATAGCAAGGGTAGTATATTCATCACAATCATCACACACACAATTCATTCACATCAACAACTCAAATCACAATGCTTTTATGTATGCGACGCGATCAACATCTTGACTTAATGGATGTGGTACAAATTTGGATATCAAAGGTATGTTACTGATCTCTTCCATTTTAATTCGGGTTCCATTTTGAACCCCACTCATCATTGATCCCCATTAATGAATCAACAACTTATCTCAGTACCGAAGTCAACATATTAATCACTACCACATATGATGCATGACAATGCAACAACAACACACAAGTGTAATATCCATCACTGGTTTCTATTAGAACCGAACAAAATACCAATTAAGGTAATCACTGTAGTTTTCACTCTGAACTACACACCTCAACATCAACATAAAATTATCTTCATGATCACATGATTATACCAACAGTCCACAACTCATACACATAATTATAATTCACAACATATGTTGATTCTAAGTGTTAGCAGCAATTTTGGTAAAATAAAGAGTGTTCACAAGATGTCATGTGTGATGTCTTAACATGAGATATCCTATGTACCTGCTGGAGTTAAAGAACATATGCAAGCAGGATTGTTTCAGAATGCCACATACAATGACAAGGCTTCTGATATTGGTTGTACCTGCTAGAGCTTATATGGAAGACATGTTCATGCAGGATTGTTTCAGATGACATACACAATGTCATGGTATCTGATATGGTTGTACCTGCTATAAAAGGAAATTGGATTATGCAGGATTTTTCCAGGATGTCAGACCCGATGTCATGACATCCTGTACACAGAACATTCAGTATGAATGTCTAGTGTTTTGTGATTGCACAATTAATGGCAATCATTGGATGATTGAAGATATGGCGAGTTGGCGCATTCAATCATGGATTACAACCAGATTTACTTATTTTCCAAGGAGATCTATACAGCTGTTATAAAAAGATTTGATTGGAAATAAAAGATTGAAGACCTTGATTGTAGCAAAAGTTTTCTGCTGGCTTTGTAACAGCAAAGGAGAAGTTTGCTGCGATTTCTGAAGGCCCAAATCCAGTTGGGTGGTTATGTTATAAATAGCAGATTGTAACCTAGGTTTTGTAAGCCTCAAAAAATGTAAAAATTAGGGGTGTGTGTGAGGTAAACCTCCCAACCTGTGGGAAGGTTACCAGCTGTTTCTCAGTGCTTGAAAGCATGAGATTATTTGTAACTTAAAGCCTGTAGGCAAGAGTTGTTATGTTCTTGAGCGAAGCTGTGAAGCATGTTCAAGTTGTATAAGCATTACATGGTAATTGTAGTGATAGGAATGGAAACTGGAGGTTTCTATCTAGGAGTGCCTAGGTATAGATTGCATTGGGTAGGGATTAAGTGAAGAGTTGTAAACGAGGGAGTTTAACTCTGAATTAATACTGCTAATAGTGGATCTTCTTCCTGGCTTGGTATGCCCCCAGAGTAGGTAATGTTGTACCGAACTGGGTTAACAATTACTGGTGTTTTTACCTTCTGCACATTGTATTCTGTCTGTTATAACTCAGTCTATTTGTAGTTTGTTTATGAAGGGAATAACAGACCTGACACATAGCCTGCAGTCTGAATGAAAAACATAATGTAATGACATTCATCATTGACTGCTGATATAATGTATAGACTGGTGGATCTGTTACAATTCACCCATATGTAATGTGGGAACAGGTGATGTTCAAATCAATGTTAAGACATCATGCTGTTAACTGGGCAGGATCAATAAACATAAGTGCTATGTTTGATCTCTACTGTGTCTTTGCACTAGATGGAAAAAACTGGATGTTCTTCTTTCCATGGTGGTATAGTAGCAGATGTCGTGACATCTGTGATTGGGTGCATATGAGTACTGGGTTTTAAATTTTTATAACTGTCTTGTTGTATTAGTAACAATGCTGGATCAGATGTCATGACTTCGTGTAGAGCATCTGAACTCTGACTATACCAGAATTTCAATTGGTATCAGAGCAGGCATCCTATTTTGTTTCTGGATGAGATCCATGGGTGATACTTTCTGGTATCTTGCAAGGAGTTATGTTAGTACTGATGCTGGAACCTGTGGAAGGTTCTGTGATTTCCCTTAATAGTCCCTTGAAGTAGGTGGGTGGACTATTCATGACAGGAATTGTGTGTACCTGTCTCTGGAGGTTGACAATTGGCCTTTGTGTGGGACAGCTCTGCTAGTATTTAATCATATTCAATCTTGGTATGATCTTGGAGGTTGATCTGGAGAAGTGTGTGTTCATAGGTTGAGTTGTATTATGATTTCCGCTGCATAATACCTGGCAAAACTCAAACTCTGATGTAGTTTCCCCTCATGTGGATGAAAGGCTGTTGTATTCAAGATTGCATCATAATCTACTGAAGATGTCAAAGATACTTGAGTCTCCTCAAGTCCACTCATCATGACGTTCTCACTTCAGGATTGTAAGAATCACCTGATCACTGATTCTTTCACTCTCTTGGGTAGTGTATATGAAGACTTTGAAGACTTTCAAGGAGGTGGAACTAATGTTCTATGTGATGTTAGAACATGTTGTTCAACAAGTATGCAGCTACTGGTTGAAGAGCAGATGTGTTTAGGTGTCAAACAAAGGGATACTTTTGTTTGGAACCTACTCCTGACCTGGAAGAGGAGACATCTGTGTGTGCTAAGTTGACAAGGGTAGGGTCAACTATATGTGTGCTCAAGAAGGTCACTTTTAGACGTCTGATCTCTAGAACTGAAGCTGGTTGAGATATGATTTCCTGCTGTCTGTCTTATTCCTATAGATTGATCAGGATTGGATAGTTGTTCCCTAAAGTACTATGTTGTGTTGGAAGACAAGTCCCCTGGATGTTAGAAGTCAATATTGGGGTAACCTGATTGATATTTCATTTGAGAGGATTGGGACCATGAATCTAGTTATTCAAACACCACGCTCAGAAGTGACAGTTCTTTCAAGGAGTGAGAATATGAAGATTCAGAGATTGGTTGAGGTAGTATGCTCTGGCAATGCATAGCTACTATTGATGGGTGTTGTTTTCTTTCACCAGTACTTGTGGTCAGCTGGAGTCTGATTGGTGTGATTGGAGTATGTATAGGTATAACTCATAGAGTTAATTGCCACCGATAGGGGTGATGTATGTCATGTTGAGACATTTGTGTACAATGCATGGATATTGGTGTGAAGTTTCCATGATTGTTAATTTGAGGGGGAGTTTTGGTTAACCTCCTCACGTTTGGTCAGCCTAGGGTCTGGTTGGCTGTTGACCTGTGTCACATGGGTTCTGGTTGTTAGGTGACACATTTGCAAGGTAGGATTCATCCCTCTCATTCCTAAGGGTGAATTTAATCTGGAAAGATTCTCAAAACTGTTGAGGTGCTTGCAAGCAGAAGATGTTGACACAAGAAGAGTATTCTCAAAGTATTCTTATGGTGGAAGTATGTGAAAGGAAAATTGGGAAAGGATTTAAGATCAATGTCTACTTGTGCCAAGTACAAGTATTTAATTGATTATCCTTGGAACTCAAGATAACTGATGTTTTTAAAAGATGTTGGAACATCTTGTCTTCAAGACCCTGTGCAGAATCACAGGAAGGATAGTACATTGGTTTATGATCTATCACTTTGGTGGCAGCAAAAGCATATGATCTCTGAAAAGGTTTCCTGGCAAGAAACATGTTAAGCCTTGGTGTGTACAAGAAGAAGAAAACATCATAGTCCTGATGGTGGTTACTTGGATCAGTTCACTTCTGATCTAGGTAAGGAAGTGCATTAGCTAATGCACACTGTGGAGTCAAGAACAAGTGGCAGCGGTCTTGACATCATGGAAACGGCTTTGCTTTAGGAAGTGGAATCCTTGGTATAGCTGAAGGGATAGTTTCTAACTGGTGCCTCTGAAGACTCATGCATCAGAGTGTCTGATGTCTTTGGAGAAGAAGCAGGGATTCATCAAGGTGTGAGCTTGGATGACTTAACTGCAAACCTGCAGGATGGAGGATGTTTACTCAAACTTGGTTCCACAATCAAGTCTATGAGAACATTGAACTCGTGTTCTGTGAAGGGAGGAAGTTCTTTCAAGTGGCAGAAGAAGGAGCTGAATTCAACAGCTAGATGTTAAAACACAATGTTGTGACATTTGGTTCAACATCAGAATCTTAGTTGGTGAAGTGGCACATCAACTTGAGATAGAAGGGTCTGCAGGGTTGTAGATTGGATACTTCAAAAAGATCGTTCTCGTTGTAGTTCTTTGGGAGAAGTCTGATAAACGTGGAGAGGTCAAAAAGTGGCATTTGATTTTTTCATATGAGGATTCATGAAGGAGGTAATCAACCAGTGGCATTTGGTCTATCTCAGAAGTGAGTTCGAAGAATCAAGATAATCAACATATGGCAGCTGATTATTCTTAAGGAAAGTCTGAGACAAGTTACTTTTGAGCAGAAAAGTAGTAATTTGAAGACAAAAGGAGGTGTTTTATATTCATCTCTTGGAGCTTGTGGAAGGAGTTCTGAGTTATCTATGGAACATTATCTCTTGTAATGGGATGAGAATGTATATGTCCCAATTTGTGTCTGGTTTCTTTTGGATCAAGCTAGTGACTCAGTGATATCTGAAGATTATCAGATGGTGTTTTTAGTTATGTTGTGAAGGATGTCCTAACTTATGTTAGAACATTTTGTGAAGTGGTTTTCTGTTCTGGTTAGAAGAGAGATTGACACAGAGTGTGGATGTGTTCAGCCAAGAGGGTTGAACAGAGGGTGTGCTCTTGAAGACATGAAGATGCGTCTTATGTTTTCCATTCATCAAGTGGTATGGGTTCTCTTTGAATCAGGAAGTATGTGAAGGTCCAACTTTGGGGTGTTGGATATGTTCATATGTGATCTCCAAGTTTCAAGAGGAGAGTTGGTTGTTCATGACAGGGGGAGTTCTGTCTTTGCACTGCAAGAAATCATCAAGCTTGTGGTCTATGCGTTCTCAGATAACAAGGTATGGCACCTTGTTAGTTAGTGGGATGATGTGGTGTGTGTCAAGGCTGAGTGAGCAGAAGAATGTCTGACCGGATGTCATGACATTGCCTTGGACAATTGGCTAATAGACATTTATTTTGTCTAATTGGTCACCTTTGGTAAATTTTGACTAAAAAGGGGGAGAAGTGCTTGATATGGAAGCTGATGTGTGGAAGTTGTATGTGGCTGGACTGGAGGACAGCTATTATTGAAAGAAGTGCACAGGTGCGAAGACAGAATGGTGTTTCTGCTTACAGATGTTTAAAGATGTCAAAGAGGATGTCTGATATGGTGCATAGGTGTTGATGTTGAAGCAGATGTCAGTATGACATTCTGGCTGGTACAGGTGTTGGAGTTACAGTAGCTGTTATGTTTGTTGTATGCACAGATTTAGGGGGAGAAGAAGTACCCTGGTGGATTGTGCATTTGTGTGTCTTACTAGTTGCATCCATAACTAGTAATTCTGTTGATTGTTGCACAGATTTAGGGGGAGGAGAAGTACCCTTGTGCATGTGTGTATTACTAGTAGCCATAGCTAGTAATTGTTTTGCTTCTGCTGTTGATTAAACTTCTGTTATGTTGTTTAACTGCTGATAGTTTGCCTTGTGAACAAAAAGGACAGATATATGTTTTAGCCAAAATTTGCCAAAGGGGGAGTTTGTTGATTCTAAGTGTTGGCAGCAATTTTGGTAAAATAAAGAGTGTTCACAGGATGTCATGTGTGATGTCTTAACATGAGATATCCTATGTACCTGCTAGAGTTAAAGAACATATGCAAGCAGGATTGTTTCAGAATGCCACATACAATGACAAGGCTTCTGATATTGGTTGTACTTGCTGGAGCTTATATGGAAGACATGTTCATGCAGGATTGTTTCAGATGACATACACAATGTCATGGTATCTGATATGGTTGTACCTACTATAAAAGGAAATTGGATTATGCAGGATTTTTCCAGGATGTCAGACCCGATGTCATGACATCCTGTACACAGAACATTCAGTATGAATGTCTAGTGTTTTGTGATTGCACAATTAATGGCAATCATTGGATGATTGGAGATATGGCGAGCTGGAGCATTCAATCATGGATTACAACCAGATTTACTTATTTTCCAAGGAGATCTATACAGCTGTTATAAAAAGATTTGATTGGAAATAAAAGATTGAAGATCTTGATTGTAGCAGAAGTTTTCTGTTGGCTTTGTAACAGCAAATGAGAAGTTTGCTGCGATTTCTGAAGGCCCAAATCCAGTTGGTTGGTTAGGTTATAAATAGCAGATTGTAACCTAGGTTTTGTAAGCCTCAAACAATGTAAAAATTAGGGGTGTGTGTGAGGTAAACCTCCCAATCTGTGGGAAGGTTACCAGGTGTTTCTCAGTGCTTGAAAGCATGAGATTATTTGTAACTTAAAGCCTGTAGGCAAGAGTTGTTATGTTCTTGAA
Organism: Lathyrus oleraceus; assembly: GCF_024323335.1. Lineage (NCBI taxonomy): Eukaryota > Viridiplantae > Streptophyta > Magnoliopsida > Fabales > Fabaceae > Lathyrus > Lathyrus oleraceus. The sequence continues at coordinate 437,883,891 of NC_066582.1, read as the reverse complement.
CGAAGCTGTGAAGCATGTTCAAGTTGTCTAAGCATTACATGGTAATTGTAGTGATAGGAATGGAAACTGGAGGTTTCTATCTAGGAGTGCCTAGGTATAGATTTCATTGGGTAGGGATTAAGTGAAGAGTTGTAAACGGGGGAGTTTAACTCTGAATTAATACTGCTAATAGTGGATCTTCTTCCTGGCTTAGTATGCCCCCAGAGTAGGTAATGTTGTACCGAACTGGGTTAACAATTACTGGTGTTTTTACCTTCTGCACACTATATTCTGTCTGTTATAACTCAGTCTGTTTGTAGTCTGTTTATGAAGGGAATAACAGACCTGACACATAGCCTTCAGTCTGAATGAAAAACATAATGTAATGACATTTATCATTGACTGCTGATACTAATGTATAGACTGGTGGATCTTTTACAGTTCACCCATCTGTAATGTGGGAACAGGTGATGTTCAAATCAATGTTAAGACATCATGCTGTTAACTGGGCAGGATCAATAAACATAAGTGCTATGTTTGATCTCTACTGTGTCTTTGCACTAGATGGAAAAAACTGGATGTTCTTCTTTCCATGGTGGTATAGTAGCAGATGTCGTGACATCTGTGATTGGGTGCATATGAGTACTGGGTTTTAAATTTTTATAATTGTCTTGTTGTATTAGTAACAATGTTGGATCAGATGTCATGACTTCGTGTAGAACATCTGAACTCTGACTATACCAGAATTTCAACATATAATTATGTGAAACATCTCAAATATTATTAAACTCGTCATAGTATTTTATCTCAACATAAAAATCAAGATTATATAATTTCTAATCAATAATCATCTCAACATCAACATAGATATCCCTCCTCGTGGGGTAATTATTAATTCAATCAATCACAACAATCGAACAAAATGTTTTCATCGTCATTAACCATTAATTGACATTACAAAACAAGTAACATTGTATAATCATATTATCAAGTACGTTATTAACCTCTTAGGACCTTACCATGAGGTAGTACTACATGTTATCTTTACAACGATTCAAATCACGCCTCAATTGGAGTCACGAAACTCAAGTTATGACAAAAGTCGTATTTGAACAAAATCAATCTGGTTGCGACGGGTGAATCGTCACAAAGCCGACGACCGTCAGCTCATCCGACGCAATGACGGACGGACAGTCACCGCTGCAGAATGCATAATTCTGCATTTTTCATCATAGGAGGACTTTTGGACCTCCGATTTTGATTCCAAAAAAATCAGAATGCTCAGAATTCGACATATAGTAATTATATAACAATTATAATAGCATATAACACATTATTAGAGATCTTAATATCGTTTAATCATCATTATATTCCAAATTTAAGAACATGTTTATCAACCAAAACCCCATGATCATAAACATTCAAACTTAGATTTGCACATACACATCATACACTAAATTCATCAATAAAACAGAGGTACAAATTTCATATGATTTACAACAAACATGATAAGTTTCACACAATCTCATTTGAAACTCATAAAACACCAACAATATGGAAATAAATCAATAAAACCTAGAGGATGGTGATGATCTTTCTTTATCCTTCATGCATTTGACACCCATATAAGAGTAGTTTTCCCCCTTATCTTAATTTCCAACAACAAATCTAAGGTATTGGCTATGATTTCTCCTTCCTAGAGCTATTTCGGATTCCTTGCATCTTTCCTTCTTTTCCATTTTTACGTATCAGACAAACTTCCACTCCCCTCATTTTTTCTATATAAATGACCTAATACTAATTTATTTAATCCACAACTTTCCCTTAATTATTAGTAACTCTCTCCTTAATCCACCATTTTTACAAAAATACTAATTCCCACCCCATAGCTCATAATTCATATTTTCTATTATTTTAATTAAATACAATCCACTAATTCTCAATAAAGTCCAACAAACACCAAATAATTCATAGAAATCACATAAAATATTTTATCATCCAATTAAATAAATAAAAACAGTTAAAAATTCAATTAAATAATTAATTGAAAATTCGGGATGTTATAACTCTGCCCCACTTAAGAAATTTTTGTCCCCGAAAATTACCTGAACGAAACAACTCAAGATAAGACTCTTCAGCTCCCACGTCATGCTTCATACAGTAGATCCTCCCCACACTACCTTCACCAACATATTATCTTTAACTCTTAAGTGTTTCACCTCTCGATCATCAATTTGCAATGTTGATGCCTATATCGTAAAGTTGTCTCTCACTTGCACATCATCCATTTGAATCACATGAGACAGATCAAGAACATACTTATCAAGTTGATACATATGAAACACACTATGAAGATTTGAAAGAGATGGCGGTAAAGCAACTTTGTAGGCCACTTCTCCTACTTTCTTCAAAATCTGATAAGGACCAATGAAACAAGGTGTGAGCTTTCGAAATTTTAATGCACGACCAATACTAGTAACTGAAGTGACTATCAAGAATACATGATATCCCTCTCGGAATTTAAGTGGTTTCCTCTACTTATCATGGTAACTTGTTTGCCTGTTATGCAAAGCTTTCATCTTCTCTTGAATCATCTTGATCTTCTCAGTAATCTGCTGAACAATTTATGGCACAAGCATAACACTTTACCAAAATCATGCCAACACAAAGGTGACTTATACCTTCTACCATACAACGGTTCAAAAGGATACATTCCAATGTTATAATGGAAACTGCTGTTATAGGTAAACTCAATCAGAGGAAAGTAAGTATCCCAACTACCTCTTTGCTCCAACACACAAGCTCTTAGCAAATATTCTAAAGACTGGATAATCCTCTCTGTCTGACAGTCAATTTGCGGATGATAAGCAGAACTTAACCGCAACTTAGTTCCCAAGGCTTCCTGCAAACTCTCCCAAAACCCTGATGTGAACCTCAGATCTCTATCTGAAACAATTCTCGAAGGAATACAATGCTAATTGACTATCTTCCCAATATAAATCTCAGCTAAACTTTGCAACAAATAACTGATCTTTATCGGAAGGAAATTATCCGATTTAGTCAGCCTATCCACCATAACCCAAATCGAATCACTTCCTTTAAAAGTCTTAGGCAAACTCGTCTCAAAACCTATATAAATGTTATCCCACTTCCACTCCAAATACTCAATGGTTTCATTAATCTAAACATCTTCAGATGCTTGATCTTCGACTTCTGGTAAGTCAAACAAGAATACATAAACTCAGCAACATCCTTCTTTATACCTGGCCACTAAAACATATTCTTAAGATCTTGATACCTTTTAGTTGCTCTGGGATGAATACTCAAACTACTCCTGTGACCTTCCTCAAGAAAACGCTTCTTAAGCTCTGGCAATTCTGGTAGACAAACTTTATCTCAAAACCTTACAATCCCATTCTCATCTATCTTGAAGTCCACCTCCTTACCTTGATTGATTAACATTAATCGATCAATCAATCCCAAGTCGAAATTTCTGACCTTCTCTGATCTCCTCAAGAATACCGCTAGTTACCTTTAACATACACAATTTCACATTATTAGGAGTCATCTCACACACCAAACTAAGGTCTATGAACAACTTGATCAAATCTAACTCACGAACCATAAGTGTCGACATATGCAATGACTCTTGACTCAATGCACCAACTATGACATTAGCTTTACCAGGATGGTAACTCAACCCATAATCACAGTCCTTTAGAAATTCAAGCCATCTCCTCTGCCTCATATTAAGTTCCTTCTAATCGAGCAAAAGCTTTAAACTCTTGTGATCGCTGAAGACTTCAAATCTAGAGCCATATAGATGATGTCTTCAAACTTTAAGCACAAACACTACATCTTCCAACTCTAGACCCGGGTAGGATAATTCCTCTTATGAACTTTTAGTTGTCTCGAAGCATAAGCCACAACCTGACCATTCTGCATAAGCACACCACCTAAACGCATATTAGATGCATCACAATAAACTAAAAACAATTCACTTGGACTCAGAAAAATCAAAATTGGTGTTGACGCCAACACTACGCCAAAAACTGGAATAGACAGCGCCCCTTAGAGGGCGCTTTATTACAAAAGCGCACTCTAAAGTGAAGAGAAAAAATAAGGAGCATACTATTGGAATAGACAGCGCACTTTAGAGGGCGCTTTTGTAACAAAGCGCACTCTAAAGTGAAGCGAAAAAATAATGAGGAAATGGAGGGACACCAATAGAGGACGCTTTATTGAAAGCGCCCTCTAAGGGTAACCTTAGAGGGCGCTTTTGAAAAAGCGCTCTCTATGTCCATGTACATTTCCAGTTTATAAGGCGCTTTTGGAAAGCCTTAGAGAGCGCTTTTAGAAGCGCCCTCTTAGGCCCCCTTTAGAGGGCGCTTTTGTAACAAAGCGCCCTCTAAAGTGAAGCCAAAAAAAAATAATGAGGAAATGGAGGGACAACAATAGAGGGCGCTTTAGTGAAAGCGCCCTCTAAGGTTACCCTTAGAGGGCGCTTTTAAAAAAGCGCCCTCTAAGTCCATGTACATTTCCAGTTTAGAAGGCGCTTTTGGAAAGCCTTAGAGAGCTCTTTCAGAAGCGCCCTCTTAGGCCCCCTTTAGAGGGTGCTTTTTTTACAAAAGCGCCCTCTAAGGTCCCCTTTAGTAAACATTAAAATTATAACATATACTGCATGTCTCTTTATTTTCCCTCTCTACAAGCTATTTCGTTTACGTAATTGGGTTTTCTCTCTACTGCGTCCACCGTCTACTGCGATTACTCTCGTCCTCCGTTCGTTCTCCCTCCCTCACCGTCGTCGTCGCCGTCGCCTTTTTCTGCTGCTGCGTTCACGTTCACGTCCACCGTCACTGTTCACTTTCTTCTCCATCGTTACCGTCACCTTGAAGGTATTTCTCTTCTCCATCTTTACCGTTCACTTTCTTCATGTGTTTGATTAGGGCATTTTCTAAACTTAGTTTTACATTTTGTGCATTATGTTGATTAATGTTGTTTAGGGCAAACTGAGTTTTTTATTTCTGATTGAAAACTGATATCATTTGAAGTGTGTTTGAGCTTGTGCTTGGAAGTTTGATGATTATGGATGCAAGTTTGTTCATGTTCCAAACACCATAAGTTTGCATTGGTCTTTTGCATGCAGTAGGTGTGTGTGAGTTTGCATTGGTCTTTTGCATGCAGTAGGTCTTTTGCATGAGAAATGGAAGGTATATGAATGTGTTCACGTATTGAATCATTGTCTTACTTGGGTCTTATTGAATCATTTCTATATTACAGATAAAATGGCTAACCAAGACGATACCCATGACGCGAATGGATCACGTAACAATGTTGAAAAAGAAATCAAACGAGGATTGACTGTTATGAAGTCAATCATTCGTGCAAGAGACAAGGGTGTAAAATTTGAAGTACATTGGAGTGCTGAAGACCAACTAATTGAGCCTAACGGTTCAATGTTGGCAAGTTACATTGGTTTCCTTGTTCGACAACATATTCCGATTACATGTGATAATTGGAGAAGTCCGGACTTGAAGGTTGGCAAAGAAAAAATATGGTCGGAGATACAGGTACTTACCATATATTGTTATATGTTTTTTTTGTTGACTATTTGCTGACCATATATTGTTATAATATTACTTTATAATAACACACTCCATGTGTATGTTTTTTAGAGATCCTTTCACATCGATGAAAGCCGGCAAAAATATTGTATTCAATTGGCCGGAAAAAGACTCCGAGGATTTCAATCCTTTTTGTCCAACAAATTTCTCAAGGATGAGTAAGGAAAATTTTATGAAGCAGAACGGCCAATGAAGTATGCCGAGATTATTTTAGCCGATGAATGGAATAACTTTGTCGCCAAACGAAGAAACAAAAAATTCCATGTAATGTCTATTAATTATGGTATTATACAATTGTTAAGTTACTTGGTTCTAATATGCCTTAAACTTTTTTATCCAGGAAGTAAGCGACATAAATCGGAAAAGGGCATCAAAACCCGCGTATCCGTACAAAAAAGGGCGTACGGGATATGCACGGTTACAACAAAGAATTGTGAGTATATTCAAATGCTATGAGCTTATACATTGTCACAATATGTTATAATTGATGATCTTATAATCTAATTCAATGTGTAGCTAGCCGAGGAGAAAAGTGACGCAACATCTCTTCCGGAGCACGTATTATGGAAGGCTGCTCGGGTTGGGAAGGATGGGGCTGTCGTTGAAGCGGTCCAAACTGTTTATGACGAATGTGTAAGTATATGTAACATTATTTCTTTAATTATATCGAAAATTTTGTTAGACATATAATTCATTTTTTAATCTCCTCTAATAATATTTCAGGAGACTTTATCCCAAACCGTACCTTCAACCGAGGTCCAGGATTGCAGGAGCGTACTTAGTCGAGTAATAATGTTCCTGAGTATTCCGGTCGTGTGAGGGGTAAGGGTTTTGGTGTGACTCCGTCGTCATTTTATAAAAAACCAAAAACAAAAAATCCTACCAACAAAGAGGTGATGGAGACCTTGGCGGAGTTAAGGGCACAAGTACTCCAACTGCAAAACGAGAATGCAAGGTATAGAGAGGAAAGGTGCGCCTCCGAGGCAAAAGATACTAGTGACCGAGCTAGTATCAATTGTCAACCGAAATTTCCCGAGGTAATTATATATGTTATTATGAAATTAAAATAGCACTTTTTTACTTGACACATATACACGTTAACAACAACATTTATTATTGGTTTAGGGCATTTCACCTTGTCAGCTGTATCTATCGTCACCAACTTATCGCATGGTTGGCAAGGGAAAAGTGCACAACACTTCGGGTGAATTACTTCACCATAATCCCCTCCCGATGGGATATATGAAAGTTTCGGTTGACCTTGTATTAGATACCGACGCGCTTCTACCATTACCTGACGTTGTTTCAGAGACAACGTTGATGCGAGAAGCAGTCGGATCCTTTGTTGGATGGCCGTCAGATCTAATTTTCCCAGATGCCGAGGTATATATGTTCTAAATGATTATGAATCTTTAGTATTCACATTTCAATTCAGCTACAATTATGATATTTAATCAATCCTTATTACATGGTAATGTTAGACTCCTACAAGACCTACGCATAAAGCTGGTAAAGGGATTTCAAGACGCATCGAGTCGGTTGCATCTCTAAAAGAGGTACAAATATATATACCTATTGAATTATATACGCAACGATTCTGTTGCATCACAAAAAGTCATGATTTAATTTATATGAATTTTTAGGTTCCCGGTCGAAAGTTGAAAAAAGCTGGTAACGATATTCCTCCAACGACGTCCGGGACAAAATCTCAAATTATGATGCGTCTTGAGAAAATGGTGAATGAGTCTGATATTATGCACGGGGCCATTCGTACTATAGATTTTGATGAAGGTGTTTTCGGAGCTGCTCATTTCGAAATAATTGCAAAGGAGGACATGCAACAACTTTTTGAACACGACGAATTGGGCATCGATGTCATTCATACATACATATGGTACTCCGATCAATCTATAATTTACTTAGTTGAACAATTTATTTACACATTTCAATGAGTAGTCTAATGTTTATTATGTTTCTATTTAAGGTATATGTATGTAACATTGTTGCGGGGAACTGAATTGTGTAACCGTTTCAATTTTATTGCTGCTTCCCGTATCAACGCAACGTTAATAACGAAAAATCCAACATCCGTAAAGAATGATCTAGTCGATAGATTCATGGCGGCCGGCGATAAGACTACACCCAGTTTGTATTTTTTACCGTTTAATTCTGGCAACGGGTTAGATTTTCTTTCTAATAATTTCATTCTAATCTATGTATATCTTTTACGTAGAAAATTTTCATTCATCTAAATTTTTGTTTTATTTTACAGTGGTCACTGGGTGTTGGTTGCTATGGATCTTTCGAGACTAATAGTGTATTATCTCGATTCGTTATCGGGTGATTGGAGTAAATATCCGAGTATGAAGAAGACGGTTGACGCGTAAGTGAAATTCCCCTAAATATTCGTGTGTATTTGTATATTTAATTATGTCTGTCAGATTGATCTCAATATACGTTTTTATTTTGTTAGGGCAATAATAAAATTTAGATCGAAAAAGAATTATCGCAATAGGAAGGACATTACCTGGATCAGAGTTCAGGTATATATTAAGTATCTTATTTTTGCTTATAATAGTGTTTGTAAGAAATTAACTATATATATATATATATATATATATATATATATATATATATATATATATATATATATATATATATATATATATATATATATATATATATATATATATATATATATATATATATATTGTTTGTTTTTCTGTGTAGTGTCCTCAGCAAAATAATTCGGTTTTGCGGATTTTTTGTATTGAGATTTATGAGAGATATCATTGCGTTGAATCGTATAGACATCCCAAAAATGGTATGGAATAATAACTTAGGGTTTATTTTAATATTATCGGATATTTCATCTAATTTGTTACTAAATCATGAATATGTTTTATTCTCTTAATTGTAGTACTTTGAGGAATACAAATCTTACTCAAGAGCTCATTTGGATGAAATGAAGGATGAATTGTGTCAATTCATTGTTGATCAAAGAATCATATAGCTAGGTTGTATATTGTTGTACATATATGTATGGAATGTTGTTGTTGTATGCTGTTGTTGTATATATGTTGTATATTGTTGTTGTACTTTTACTAACTCATGAATATGTTGTTGTATATTGTTGATCAAAGAATCATATATTATGTTGTATATATGGAGGATTAATGTTGTATATAAATGGATTCATGTTGTATATATCAATGGATTAATGGTGTATAACATTGGATTAAAGGATGAAATCAATATGAATTTTACACTTTTGCAGCATGCGAACAGGTTACCAATTAAATATCCACTGTTTTTCAAACAATTTTTTTTAAAACAACTAACACTTTAGAGGGCGCTTTCTGTAGGAAGCGCCCTCTAAACATTTTACATTGACAACTTTAGAGGGCGCTTTATCCAGAAAGCGCCCTCTAAACACTTTACATTGACAACTTTAGAGGGCGCTTAACACTTTAGAGGGCGCTTTATGTAGGAAGCGCCCTCTAAACATTTTACATTGACAACTTTAGAGGGCGCTTTGTCCAGAAAGCGCCCTCTAAACACTTTACATTGACAACTTTAGAGGGCGCTTTTTCCAGAAAGCGCCCTCTAAACACTTTACATTGACAACTTTAGAGGGCGCTTTTTCCAGAAAGCGCCCTCTAAGGTGTCCCTTTATGGACCACTGCAGAGGGCGCTTTTTTCTGAAAGCGCACTATAATGTGGCCCTTAAAGGGCCACTTTAGACAACGCTTTCTCCAGGAAAACAAAGCGCTGTCTTTACCTATGCCAGCGCCACTTTAGAGGGCGCTTAAAAGCGCTGTTATAGGCCAAAATAAGCGCCCTCTTTTCCCTTATTTGGCGTAGTGCAACTTCTTCTTGAGCTCTTGAAAACTCTCTTCACACTGAATATTCAACACATAAGCTTGTCCTTTTTGGGTTAACTGGGTCAAAGGCAAAGCTAACTTCGAAAAACCTTCAATAAACTTTCTTTAATAACCAGCCAAACCCAAAAAAAATTTGATCTCTAAAACAGATTTAGGAGTCTCCCACTACAACACTATGTCAACCTTCGACAGATAAACTACTATTCCACCACTAGAAATCACATGACCAAGAAAACTCATTTCTCGCAACCAGAACTCACACTTGGATAACTTGGCATACAACTTCTTCTTTTGCAAATCCTGTAACACCAATCTCAGATGTCCCACATGATCTTCATCTGACTTTGTCAAAATATTATGATGAACACAACCATGAGCTGATCCAAGTAAGTATGGAAGATCTTATTCATATACTCCATGAACATACATGGCGTATTAGACATACTGAGCGACATCACTATATACTCATAGTGACTATAGTGAATCCTAAACACAGTCTTCAGAATATCTTCTGACTTTACTCAAATCTGATGATAACCCGATCATAGATCAATCTTACTGAACACACAAGCACCAACCAACTGATCCATAAGGTCACCAATTCTCCAAAGAGGATACTTGTTCTTGATAACAACCTTATTCAGTTGTCGATAACCAACACGTAACCTCATGCTACCATTTCTCTTCTTGGCCAACAACACTGGTGCTCTCCACAGTGAAACACTAGGTCAGATAAACTTCTTCTCAAGCATATCCTTTAGTTGTTTCTTCAACTAACTCATCTCTAAAGCATACATTCTGTAAGGCACCATCGACACATGACTAGTACCAGGTACTAAGTCTATGGCACCTCGCACTCCGATGGTAAATCACTAATTTCATCTAGAAACACATCTATAAACTTACACACCACTAGGAGATCCCCAATTACGGTTTGGATTTTGACTTTCAAATAAGCGAACATCACAACCACTTGATTGTCCTCCCTCAAAGACATCTTAACTTGACAAACGAACGCAAATCTCGAATTTGTACTCTCTTCGGGTTCGAGAAACAACACAACCTCATCCTAAAACATGCACTCCTATAATCATCAACTTGCTGAACAAATCCTCCACACTTGAAATATCTCAGAGAAGCATAAGCTCCTCATCCACTTGTTTCAATCATGTTTCTGCTGGCAAGAAGTTAGGAAATGAAAACGAGCATCGATAGTGTTCACACACATGTTGCATACTAGGGAACTTACAAAATTACAAAACCTTGTCGAATGGGCTGACCTGCTTTGGTACCAACTATGTAACACCCTAAAAACCCCGACTCTTTAATTTAAAAAGATAAATAATATTATTCTCAATTAAGGTGTTACACATTCTCAACATGCATATTCTTTCAATTAAATCAGAAACTTGCAGCGGAACTCAACATGAAAACATACTTTGAATTATCTCTTCAAAATAAAGTACTTGCTTAGGTTTAAATAATTCAAAACATCAACTCAAAAGTTTACAAAACCACCATTTTACGATGTTACAGATCAGAGCAACCGAAACTAAAATAACGGAAAACGATAAATAAAACAACGAAAAGCCTCAATGATATATTCTAAATTACATCAGTTATTGCTCCTTTTAAGTATATGTTCCATATCGTACATAACACCACAAACAAACAAAAGAGGGGTGAGAATACACTCAAATATATTAACGAGGTAAAACATAGCAAGGGTTGCATATTCATCACAACCATCACACACACACACACACAATTCATTCATATCAATAACTTAAATCATAATGTTTTTATGTATGCAATGCGACCAACACTTCGACTCAATGCATGTAGTACCAATTTGGACATTAGAGGTATGTTATTGGTCTCGTCCACCCAATAATGGTTCCTCTTAGAACCAAATTCCACTTCGAACCCCACTTGTCACTGATCCCCACTTCTGAATCATCAACTCATTATTGATCCCCATTTTTGAATTAACAACTTATCTCAGTACCGAAGTCCAGATATCAATCACTGACACATATGATGCATGACAATGCAAGAACAACACAAAGGTGTAATATCCACCACCGGTTCCTCTTCGAATCGTACATAATACAAATTAAAGTAATCTCAATAGTTATCACTTTGAACTACACATCTCAATATCAATAACATATAATTATATTCATCAACACATAAGTATAACAATCCACAACTCATACACATAGTTATAATTCACAACATATAATTATGTGAAACATCTCAAATATTATTATACTCGTCATATTATTTTATCTCAACATAAAAATCAAGATTATATAATTTCTCATCAATAATCATCTCAACATCAACATCCCTCCTCATGGGGTAATTATCAATTCAACCAATCATAATAATCAAAATAAAATGTTTTCATCGTCATTAACCATTAATTAACATTACACAACAAGTAACACCATATAATCACGTCCTCAAGTATACTATTAACCTCTTAGGACCTTACCATGAGGTAGTACTATGTGTTAGCTTTCCAACACATCAAAAATCGTGCCTCAATTGGAGTCACGGAACTCAAGTTATGATAAAAACCATATTTAAACAAAATCGTTCTGGTCATGACGGGTGGACCATCACAAAGGTAACGACCGTTAGCTCTTCCAACGCAATGACGGGCATACCATCAACAAGATGACGCACGTCACCACTATAGAATGTAGAATTCTGCATTTTTCATCATAGAAGGACTTCCGATTTTGATTCCGTAAAAACTAGAACGTACAGTATTCGACATACAATAATTATATAACAATTATAACAACATACAACACATTATTATAGATCCTAATATCATTTATTCATTAATCTATTCTAAATTTAACAACATGTTTATCAAACCAAAACCCCATGAACATAAACATTCAAACTCTGATTTGCACATACACATCATACACAAAATTCATCAATAAAACATGGCACGCATTTCATATTATTTACAACAAACATGATAAGTTTCACACAATATCATTCGGAACTCATAAAACACCAATAATGGAGAAATAGACAAGAAAAACCTAGAGGAGGGTGAAGATCTCTCTCTATCCTTCATGTAATTGACACACATATAAGAGTAGTTCTCCCCCTTACTTAATTTCCATCAGTAAATCCAAGGTCTTGACTATGTTTTCTCCTTCCTATAACTCGTTAGAGTTCTTTGCCTATTTCCCACTTTTCTACTTTTATGTATAAGACAAACTTCCACTTCCTTCACATTTTCTATATAAAGGACATAATACTAATATGTTTAATTCACAATTTTTCCTTAATTATAAGTAACTCTCTCCTTAGCCCACCATTTTTACAAGAATACAAATTTCCACCCCATAACTCACAATTCCTAGGCCATTTCTCCTAGTCTCTTCAAAATCTGATAAGGGCCAATGAAACGAGGCATGAGCTTTTGAGATTTTAACACACAACCAACACCAGTCACTTGAGTGACTCTCAAGAATACATGATCCCCCTCTCTAAATTCAAGTGATCTCCTTCGCTTATCATGGTAACTTTTCTGCCTTCTATTAGAAGCTTTCATCTTCTCTTGAATCATCTTGATCTTCTCAGTAGTCTGTTGATTTTTGCCCAAGCAAAACTGTCTCATTAGAATCATACCAACACAAACGTGTCATATACCTTCTGCCAACAATGCTTCAAAATGAGCCATTCCAATTATATAATGGAAATTATTGTTGTAGGTAACTCGATCAAAGGCAACTAATTATCCTAACTACCTATTTAATCAAACATACAAGCTCTCAACAAATCTTCTAAAGACTGGATAGTCCTTTCTATCTGACTGTTCGTTTGTGGATGATAAGCAGAACTCAACCATAACTTAGTTCCCAAGGTGTAAGACCCCAATTTTGACCCTAAGATCCCTCATGGCATCATAACATTGCATTTGCATAGCCTCAAGGATCATGAGCATCTTGGTTCCCTTTGCCTTTGGGTGGGACTCCTTGTGATTGGTTTGAGATCACCAAGCATGCTTGAATTATACATCATTGTTTCTCTTACTTTTGTTTACTAAATAAAAATAAATAAATAAAAACAAAAAAAACGAAAAAACGCAGAAAAAAAAAAGATAAACGAAAAAAAAAAGAGAAAAAAAAATATAACAAAAAAAAATTGGACTCGGGCCTCTCTCATTTGAGCCCACAGGTCCAAAAAAAACAGGTTATAAATTCAGAGTTTCAGTGAAACAAAAGGGGATTCTATTCCTATTACCCTGGCTGGAAAAAGATAGTGAGAGAAGAGCTAACAGAGTTCAGAGCAACCTCCAAACCCTGAAGAGACCTCCAAACCCTGAAGAGAGCTCATCTGCACAGAATCACCTCTGCCTCACGTAAACCCTAAGATTGTTTTGTAAACCTCACGGGTGCACCTCAATTTCAATCGATCCTCCCCAATCAGGTATGCCCTATTTCCACTACTTTATACTTTCAACCTGAAATTTTTTTATACCGTTTTAATGTATGTGTTTGACAAGAGGTTTAGGCCTCCTACCCTTGGTTGCTTTTTGTGAGCTTTTTTGTGAATTTTAATGGCATGACTCATGTGGTTACATTTTGATTTTGGGGCAACTCTTGATTACCCTATCTTGTTTCTCTAACCTATTTGTTGAGTTTTTTTTTTGTGAGGGCTCACATGACTCTTGCAGAGATGGCCTGGTGTTTCACTTTATTTGTGGGATACCATCTGGAGGTTTATTCCGATTACCTGTGCTTAATGGCTTGAGATATTTGTTTGTGACTGCTTATTCCAAAGGATGGGAGCTACTTGGATCATCAATATGATCTCAAGAGGGGAACTCCTAATGTGGTTTTATTTTATTTTCCCTTATCTCTTGTATGTTTAGGAATTTAACTCTTCTTTTTTTTTCTCCCCATTCTAACCCAAGCCAAAACTTTTTGTGCAAACAATAACTTTTGTTTTCAACATTAGAAACCTAAGCCTTATGCTTTTGATTTTCAAACTTATTTTTCTTAACACTTATTTTGAATTGAACCTTTTAATCCACTTTAACCATATTTTTATAAATACTTTTAATTGGTAAATATAACCCATTCAAATACTTTTTGTGGTTTCAATGGCCACCTTCTTAATCAAACCTTTTTTTTATAACCATTAGCTATTAGGTTTGAGTTATCCTCGAGGTAGATATAATACTCACCTTTATCCTTAGTGATGGACAATGAGTCTTCCATGCTTATTATAGGGTTAACCCCTCACTAGCATGTTGAAGCTATCCTCACATGGTGGATTTGTGGTTTTAGGTTGAGTTTTCTCCCTTTGATAACAAAAGACCTTAAGGTTTTTGGACCAATCAATTCACCAACTTTTTTTTGAATTTTTATACCCCGAACTACGAGGTTTTGATCCTAATCTTTTTTTAAGATGGTACGTAGGCAATGGGTTCATCCATTCAAACACAAAATGTAAATAAATTTGTATATTCTTTTCTCATCCCTTCAATCATGTTTGCACAAATAAATTTTCACAAAAAAAAAAAAAACAACCTTACAACAAATGTGAAAAGGGCTCCCTAGGAGTACCTAGGATGCTTTGGGTGCCTAACACCTTCCCATTGCATAACCAACCCCCTTACCCAGATCTCTGACATTTTTACTAGTTTTTTATTCGATAAAACTTTTAGGTTTTTGTTCGCTTTCTAACCATTCCTTTGGATAAATAGAAGTGCGGTGGCGACTCGACTTGTATGATTTACCTTGGATTTAGTCAATATCTCTAATGGTAACGAATACCCCGCTACAGAAAAATGGCGACTCTGCTGGGGAACAAACATCCTAGTGGGTTTTGCCTACTTTTCATATTTGTTGTATTGTATTGTATATTTTTTTTGTGACATATTTTTGTGCAATTTGGGATTACTGTATTGTATGTAATGATTGATTTGCTTGAATATTAATTCCTTGTATGCTTGGTGATCTTTGTGAGATGAGTTCTATACCCGAACTCGAGTACACTTAGGATAGGAGAATGGCATAGCCTTGTCGACTTGTGTGGAGTTATTCCTTAGCAAGTTGACTTGCAAGCCCATTCACTTGGTGAAGGTCATGTTGGGATCAATAATGTCACACAAGTAAGTTGTGGTTAGACATTACTCTTTCCAATATAGACCTTAGAAGCCAAGGACCTTAGTATACCAAGCCCATCTTGGCCTATTCTTAGGATGTAGTGCGAAAGTCGTTCAAGTGTAAGATTTGATACGATTGTTACGCGATACTACACTCATAAGAGTCTCTCTTGAGAATATTTTCGGAATACGAGTAGTCGTTTCTCCGATAATATCCAAAAGATGGGATGATGACTATGGGAACCTTTTGTAGAACATGTTTGGCAGGTTTAAACCTAGTACACTCCTTTTGGGTGGTTCTTAACCTAAACTCCATGCTCGTGACTTACAACAAACCCTTGATTCATGGTTGATCCGTTCAGGTATCCTTAATATCAATGGATCTTGGGTGTTGATAAGGTGTAAACCATAATCCACCAAAATGGATGGTTGATTTTAAGGATAACATGATCCATCCCATGACCTTTGTTTGGTGTGCTTTGCTTGATCTTTGAGTGTGATTGTTGCATTCATGCATTCATGCACCCATTTGCATTCATATCAAAATAATAAGAAAATTTTCAAGGAACTTAAGAGGTATATTTGCAAAATTTTCCACATGGAAAGACAAAGAAGGAATACAAAGAAGTACAGTTTCAGACAACCAGATTTGAAAGAGTTAAGGAATCTGACATCCTATGTATTAGATCCTTTGGGTTTCAAAGCTCGTTTTGGGAAGCTTCTTCCTCTTTTGACTACTCAGGTGGATGAAGGATTGATGAGTGTATTGGTGCAGTTTTATGATCCCTTGTACCGTTGCTTCACGTTTCCGGATTTCCAGCTTTTGCCTACCCTTGAAGAGTATGCTTACCTTGTGGGTATACCTATTCTAGACCAGTTGACCGTTCAGTGGCTTGGAGAGTATTCCCACTTCTCAAGAGATAGCTGACATGTTACACATAGATGAATCTCTGGTTGGTGCTCATATGACTACCAAAGGTGGAATTCAAGGTCTCCCTTCTGAGTTCCTCATTGCTCAAGCTATTATATATGGGAAGGCCATGAGTGAGGATGCCTTTGAAGCCATATTTGTACTTCTCATCTATGGATTGATATTGTTCCCCAACATCGACAGGTTTGTGGATGTGAACGCTATTAGGATCTTCTCTACTCTTAATCTCGTTCCGACTCTGTTGGGCGATACCTATTTCTCTTTGCATATGAGGAATGCAAAGGGTGGTGGCGCCATTGTGTGTTGTTTGCCTCTGTTGTATAAGTGGTTTATTTCTCACTTATCTCAGACGGTCGCTTTCAAGGAGAACAAGGAATGTCTACGGTGGTCCACGAGACTTATGTCTCTCACTAATGATGATATCTCTTGGTATAACCGTGTGTATGATGGTGTGTAGATTATTGACTCTTGTGGCGAATTCTCCAATGTACCTCTTCTTGGTACATGTAGTGGGATTAACTACAATCCTGTTTTGGCACGTCGGCATCTTGGGTTCCCCTTAAAGGATAAACCCAATAACATTCTGTTAGAGGGTGTATTCTTTCAGGATGGTAAAGATCCCCAAGGCTTGAAAGCTAGGATGGTCCACGCTTGGCGCAAGATTCATAGGAAAGGAAGAAAAGAGTTGGGTCCTAAGAATTGCATCGCTTTGGAGCCTTACACTGTTTGGGTTAGGAAGAGGGCGTCTGAGTATCTCATGCCTTATGAGTATCCGAGACCTACACCTATGATATTGGCTGGGCCTTTAACCCTCCCTAATCAAGGAGTAGAGGAGTTGAGAGACGAAGACCGTTCACGTGCCTGGATCCGTGAACGAGAAGAGTTGCTTCAGCAGATTAAGGAGAAGGATGCGTTGATTGAGTTTCTTGAGCATCAGGTTATTGATGACCCTGATGATGTATGGACTTATCTACTTCCTCAGTCTTCTAAGTTCTGGAAGAGGAGGTATGATCGACTCGCCAAAAAGAAGGCCGATATGGAGGCAGCCTACGAGAGGGAGGTGAAGAGGCTTCGCGCATCTTATCTTCCTGTGTTCCGAGCTTTGGATGATTGTTTCTAGGGATCCATAGGATGATTATTTTCCTTTTCTCTTGTATATGATTGACGATGCTACACTTCTTTTCCCTGATATTATTTGATGAGATATTTCCATATGTGATAAAATGCTTAATATTTCCAAAATTTGCAAATAAAACTCTAAAGTTCCTTTGAAATAAAAAAAAATCATATGCACAAGCATTGCATGCATCATATGCATAAGCAGGTTTTGTTTCCGGTCCCTTGCCCTGTGGTCTAACTCTGTGTCCTTCATTTATTTTGAAGACAAGCTGACTCACCGGTACTACACTAGAGCCAACATTTCAAGACTGATGGATCACCTAGAACAAGAGAACCGCGAGTTGAAAGAGGAAGTGGCCAGATTGACTGCCCTAATGGAGTCACTCATGGCTGCCCAGAGCCAGTCTTCTCCGACACCTTCAACTCCTCCCAAGAGGACAGTTATCTCTGAGATTGTCTCCTCTACTGTGCCCGCTGCCAGTGCACACTTTGTTCCAACAGCCATGCCAATCGGGTTCCCGTGGGGGATGCCTCCCAATTTCATGCCTGAGGGTCTTGTTCCAGCCTTTGCTTCTATGCCGACATCTAGCCCGGTCCTTGTTGTTCCTCCTCCTGTCGTGCATACTTTGCCCAGGGTAGACGAAACCATCTATCATTCTGAGCCATCTGAGGGTCCAGATGTTTATGAGAAGATGGATGCTATGAACGATCAGTTTCTTGAGCTTCGCAAGGAACTGAAAACTCTCAAAGGGAAGGATCTTTTCGGCAAGTCTGCTGCCGAACTCTGCTTGGTTCCAAATGTGAAGATCCATGTGAAATTCAAGGTCCCTGACTTTGAAAAGTACAAAGGAAATACTTGTCCTCTCAGCCACCTGGTCATGTACGCCAGGAAGATGTCAACTCAAACCGATAATGACCAACTACTCATCCACTACTTTCAGGATAGTCTGTCCGGTGCCGCTTTGCGTTGGTACATGGGTTTAAACAGCGCGAACATCCGATCCTTCAATGATCTTGGCGAGACCTTCGTCAAGCAGTACAAGTACAACGTGGATATGGCCCCCGATAGAGATCAATTGAGAGCCATGTCCCAAAAGGATAAAGAAACATTTAAGGAGTATGCCCAGAGGTGGCGAGAGGTGGCAGCACAGATCGTGCCTCTGCTAAAAGAGAAAGAGATGACTAAGATCTTTTTGAAGACTTTAAGTTCTTTTTATTATGAGCGGATGATTGCTAGCGCTCCTTCTGACTTCACCGAGATGATAAATCTGGGGACGCGTATAGAAGAAGGGGTCCGTGAAGGACGGTTAACCAGAGAAGAAGGCTCTTCTGCCAAACGTTATGGGGTGTTTGCAAAGAAGAAAGATGGAGAGGCACATGCTGTGACCTCCCATGAGAGACCAAGAAGACCCTCTGTGATGAGGAAGACCAAGCGTCCCGCCGGTAACCAGCACCAGGTGGCACATATAGCACCTGTTTTCAGAGACAATCAACAATATCAGCAACAACAGCTCCGTCCGCAACAGCAGGCCTACCAGCCTCGAAACAGTAATCAGACCAATACAAGTTACGAGAGGAAAAGGGTCACCTTCGATCCTATTCCTATGACGTACGCAGAGTTATATCCCTCTTTGATAGAGAGGAAGCTGATTACTTCGAGAGACCCACCGGCTGTACCTGCTAACCCCCAATGGTGGTATAAGCCCGAGTTACATTGTGTTTACCATTCTGGTGCTCCCGGCCATGACGTGGAGAATTGTTACCCTTTGAAGACCAAGGTTCAGGACCTTATGAGGTGTGGAATTCTGTGTTTTGAGGACGTAGGTCCTAATGTGAAGAAGAACCCATTGCCCGAGCATGGGAAATCTGTTAACATGGTCCAGCGGTGCCCTGGCAAATACAAAGTCAAGTATGTCAGTCATATTCGACAATCTCTGGTCCAGATGCATCGTTTGCTATGTGACTACAGTCATTACGAGCATGACCATGATAGATGACGAGTCTGCTCTGTTAACCGATTGGGTTGTTGCCAGGTGCGCAAGGATGTTCAGGAAATGCTGGACGAAGGAGTCATTGAGATCCTTCAAAACAGGAATGTTGATGAAAATGAGCCTGAGGTCAATGTGATCTCCCCAGTGTTCCGGATACCCGAGCATGTTATCATCAAGTACAATGGTAGCAAGCAGAAGGCTTCTCCCGCTCTGATCATTAAGCCTGCTGGTCCTATGCCTTACTCTTCTGAAAAAGCAGTTCCCTATCGCTACAACGCCGTAGCAGTAGAGAATGGGAAAGAGGTGTCCTTGCCCTCTTCTTCTGTTGTGAATATTGTCGATGTTAGCGGTTTGACCCGTAATGGCCGTGTGTTTTCAGCGCCGCCGAAGCCTCAAATTAATGCTGATTTTGTTGAACGCCCGATTGGGAACACTGTGAATTCTCCGAATCTGGCACTTGCTGTTAAGCCATCCTCCGTACTGAAAACTCCTACTTCTGTTAGCCCGATTGGCAATGTGAAAGAAGACTGTGATGAGATGTTGAGGCTCATCAAGAAAAGTGAGTACAATGTCGTAGACCAACTTCTACAAACGCCATCCAAAATATCTGTGTTATCCTTACTCTTAAATTCAGAACCACACCGAGAGGCTCTGCAAAAGGTATTGGATGTGGCATATGTGGATCACGATGTCACTTTGGAGCAATTCGATAGCATTGTTGCAAATATTACTGCTTGTAACAACCTGAGCTTTTGTGACTCTGATCTCCCTGAGGAGGGAAGAAACCACAACTTGGATTTACACATATCTATAAATTGTAGAGACGACGCCATGTCCAATGTGCTGGTGGACACCGGGTCATCATTGAACGTATTGCCAAAGTCCACTCTCTCAAAGCTATCATATCAAGGGCCTCCCATGAGGCAGAATGGAGTAGTTGTGAAGGCTTTCGATGGGTCTCGCGAAACTGTGATTGGGGAAGTTGATCTCCCAATCAAGATCGGACCAAGTGATTTCCAAATTACCTTCTAGGTTATGGACATTCACCCATCGTATAGTTGTCTTTTGGGCAGACCATGGATTCACGAGGCAGGCGCCGTGACGTCCACCCTACACCAGAAATTAAAATTCGTGAAAAACAAGAAGCTGGTGGTGGTAGGGGGAGAAAGGGCTCTCCTGGTTAGCCATTTGTCTTCCTTCTCTTATATAGATGCTGAGGTTGAAATTGGAACTCTTTTCCAAGCTTTATCTATAACTGAGCCTATTGAGAAGAGAACTCCTTCATTTGCTTCCTACAAAGATGCAAAGTTGGCCATTGAGCATGGTGCAACCACTGGTTTAGGAAAAATGATTGAGTTAGAAGACAACGAGTCTCGGGCTGGCATATGTTTTTCTTCTGGTACTTTCAACAAGCAAGGGTTATTCAAGAGTGGAGGTTTCATCCACACTGGTCTATATGAGGAGGCTGTTGCCGTTTTAGAAGAAGATACAGAGGATTCTGGCAACTTCATCATCCCTGGTGGGGTCTGCAACAATTGGGTCGCTGTGGATATTCCAACAGTTGTCCATAAGTCAACGTAATAATCACTTTGGTTGAAAACCCTTCTCCCATGCCAAAAGGAGGAGTGATGACACTGTTGGCGCATAAACAATGATATTTTCATTCAATAAATTCATGTTAAATGTTTGTTTTCCAATTATTTTCCCTTTTTGCTTTTTGCATGAAATTGGTGATCACATAAAACCCAAAAAAATAGAATAAAATCGATCTTTTTCATATGCATAATGATTTGCCTTGTTTGAATTCTAAATCTTTTCATATCCAAAATCATTATGCAGGTTGATTTCTAGACCCATTGAACATAATGACCCAACACCATCTCCCAATTTTGAATTCCCTGTATTTGAGGCAGAGGAAGATGATGTTGAAGAGATTCCTGATGAGATCACCCGGCTACTTGAGCATAATGAGAAGATCATTCAGCCGCATCTTGAGAATCTGGAAACAGTCAACTTGGGGTCTGAAGATTGTGTGCGAGAGGTAAAGATTGGGGCACTCCTTGAAGAATCTGTTAAGAAAGGGTTGATTGAACTGCTACGAGAGTATGTTGACGTCTTTGCGTGGTCATATGAAGACATGCCTGGTCTAGATACAGATATTGTGCAACATTTCCTACCTTTGAAACCTGAGTGCGTGCCTGTGAAGCAAAAACTCAGAAGAACTCATCCTGATATGGCAGTGAAGATCAAAGAGGAAGTTTAGAAGCAAATCGATGCGGGGTTTCTGGTGACTTCTACATATCCTCAATGGGAGGCCAATATCGGGCCCGTACCTAAGAAAGATGGAAAAGTCCGGATGTGTGTGGACTATAGAGACTTGAATAAAGCTAGTTCGAAAGATGATTTCCCTCTACCACATATTGATATGTTGGTAGACAATACAGCTAAATTCAAAGTCTTCTCATTTATGGATGGATTTTCCGGATATAATCAGATTAAAATGGCACCCGAGGATATGGAGAAGACAACATTCATCACACCTTGGGGAACATTCTGTTATCGAGTGATGCCCTTCGGTTTGAAGAACGCCGGAGCCACGTATCAACGAGCTATGACTACCTTGTTCCATGACATGATGCATAAGGAGATTGAGGTGTACGTTGATGATATGATCGTTAAGTCAGGATCGGAGGTTGTACTCCTTGTAGAGGTGGAGATCCCATCAATGAGAGTCTTGATGGAGGCCAAGTAGACTGATGTTGAATGGGTTCAGAGTCGTTATGACCAGCTGAATTTGATTGAAGAGAAGAGATTGACTGCCATGTGCCACGGTCAGTTATATCAGCAAAGGATGAAGAAAGCTTTTGATAAGAAGGTCAAGCCTCGTGTGTTCCGAGAGGGTGACCTTGTGCTCAAGAAAGTCTTGTCTTTCGCGCCCGATTCCAGGGGCAAGTGGACTCCGAACTATGAGGGTCCGTATGTTGTTAAGAGAGCCTTTTCAGGCGGTGCTTTGATACTTACAACTATGGATGGGGAGGATTTCACTCGTCCTGTGAATTCAGATGCAGTCAAGAAATACTTCGCCTAAAAAATAAAAACTGAATAGCTTGCTAAGTTGAAAACCCGAAGGGGCGGCTTAGGCAAAAAGGAGCGTCTCGGTGGATTGAAAACCCGAAAGGGCGATCCAGGCAAAAGTTAGAGACACAAAAAATATATAATAATGATATATGTATCCCGCTAGATTGAGTACCTCATCCTGGGGCAATCTAGTCAAAAATTAGGGATTTGGCAAGTAACTGCACCCTGACAAGACCTTGTTCTACAACTGTCGTCCGTCAGAGGTTCTTGCTTATTATCAACCAAAGCTTCAAATACATCGGATTCAGAATTGGTGGAGAAATGGTCATTATGTTCAATGTAGCCCTTTTCCAATATATATCACCAATTTCAAATTTGTAAAGATCTATGGAGTCTTGCCATTCGCAGACTACCATTCTCTCAAATAAATTTGAGCCTTTTATCCAATTATTGGCACTCTTATCTGTTTCTATTCAACAAATGTTTTGCATGTTTTGATTAAGAAAATATCATTGTTTTAAACGATCAAATTTTTTTATAATTTGTTTTTAAACAAAGTGAACATTCACAATGACGAAAGGATACTTAGGAGATCCTCAGTGCTCTCCCAAGGGTGGTACGATCCCCAACAGGGTAAGATTTTTGTCCATATCCCTGGCATGACTGTATCTCCTCCCTCCGGAACCTCTTGTGGTTTAGCCTACCAAGTGGATTGCTTGTTGAGAGTCACCTCTCTTCCCTTCAGCAGAGTAGCAATCTTTCCTCCTCAGCAGTTTGGATCTCTTTGGGCAAGAGCGGTATTTGGTGGTTGATCCCGATAAATCCTTTATCTCCTCGGATAGATTCCCCAGCAGAGTTGTTAGTATGGTGGACCTTGTCTATGATAACTCTCGTCCCCAGCTGGAATGATTGATGATTCATCCCCTGCAGAGTTCTTTGCTTCCTGGTATCTCTGATCCCCAGCAGATTGGATACTCTCCGGTGAACTTGGCTTTCTCTCTTGAGATGTAGTACCGGGTGGTTAATTCCTGGACCTGGTTGTGTTAGATATGTTTGTCTGTCAGCATACATCATATATAAACCACGCATATTCATGCATAATTATAACATTCAGGTATTCATGTTGCATTCTTTGCCATATATCGTTGTTTGTTGTCTCCTGCTATTTGGTGATATACTTCCCCAAGCAGACGTGTGTGTCTGATCTCTCCATATAGAGTCAGCTCCATAGGCAGAAAGCGTCTATCCTTTCTTCCATATTCCCCACCGGGTCATATCCTCGTGGATGTTGATTGTTTTTGTTCCTTCCCAACACATATACTGGGATGGTTTTCCCCATTAAGTTATATCCTCACCGGGACAAGTCTTGATTTGGTGTGCCTATCTAGTTTGATCCTAGATCGGTCTCTTGAGACTCTTTTCCTGCTTCCCCGTGGTAAATGAATAATCGCTCAATAATTAGTAATTATTATCCCGGCGGAGTCTGTGGTTCTCTACCCTCATACCGGTAGTTGTAAGTCATATTTTTGTGGTCTACTACCCAGTAACCGGTAGTTGTAAACCCCATTTTATCCCCGTGCAGAGTTAAACCTTGATTGTTGTTCATCCTAAGCGATGACGGGTACTCTCTTTTATGGTTCTCTACCCTCATACCGGTAGATGTAATTCCCTCCTTGTTGGTTATCTTTATACAAAATTCGATATTGACATTCCTTAATTTTTTAGTATACCACCCAGTAACCGGTGATATATCTCTTGGATAATTGCTCTAATTACGCAATTTATCCCCAGCGGGTCATCTCTCGTCTACCTTGTTGTTGTTAGTAATGATTGTTCCTCCCCTGAATTGGTCATCATTATATACCTAGTTACGGTATCCCGATGCCTTTTCTTTTCGGTCGATTTATCCTTTATTAACCCAGTAACCGGTTATGGATAATCGTCCATGCGAGTATATTATCTACGTTCTGACTGTAATAGATAGTATATTTCATGCACTCTTTGGTCGAAGCTTTTGTTCTTCCCTAGTCGAGTAAGATTCGTACCCCCTTTACGGAGTCGAATATCCATCATATCATCGAGTTTGCTTTTAGCCCTCTTTTGGATGATGAGTGTTTTGGGAATATTCCCCAATTCACGCCTTGGTTGGTCACCTATTATATGCCCAGTAACCGGTATCCCTGGTGTTCCCTCCTCTCTTCTCCCTATTATGACTTTTTGTCCTCTGTGGAGTCAGATTTTCCTGAGTTGAGATATACCTTTTTAGGTCTTCCTCAGATGATTTGGTTGATTGATATCTCTCACCCTTATACCGGTCTTAGATATTCATTCTTCCTGAGCATGTTGTATCTCACCCTCATACCGGCGATCAGATCACATGTCTCCTTGAGCTTATTACCCAGTAACCGGTAATACCTCGTCCCGCTGCTTCCCCAGAAGTGTCCTTTTAGGCATCCCCAGCGAAGTCCCTTAGTGGATTGTTTTCATCCAGATTTTTATCCGAAGTATTCGTTGTGGATAGTTTTTGCTGTATTGGCATATTCCCCAATACATGCACCTTTGAGTCAGCTCGGGTCTTTCCATTGGATATTTTCCCTTTGGAATTCTGTTCCCCAAGCGTTGAGTCGTGACCTGCTCACACATTTTATTCCCTTCTCCTATCCCCATAAGAGTCCCCAGAGTCTCTGTCCCATTGAGTGTATTTCTCATATGGATTGTCAGTTTCTCCGGATGTCTTTTCTTCTTTATGGACACATATCCCCACAGAGTTCGTACTATTTGCATACATACATCTACATCATGAGGTCTCTTAGGGACCGGAATTTGTCTCTTTGTTATTATTTAAGCCCATTCTACCTCGTCGAGACGAAGATTTTAACCTTCACTTCTCCGGCTAGAATGACCTTAAATAGGGGCATCTGTAAGACCCCAATTTTGACCCTAAGATCCCTCATGGCATCATAACATTGCATTTGCATAGCCTCAAGGATCATGAGCATCTTGGTTCCCTTTGCCTTTGGGTGGGACTCCTTGTGATTGGTTTGAGATCACCAAGCATGCTTGAATTATACATCATTGTTTCTCTTACTTTTGTTTACTAAATAAATAAATAAAAAACAAAAAACAAAAAAAAAAGAGAAAAAAAATAAATAAAAAATAAAATAAATAAATAAAATATAACAAAAAAAAATTGGACTTAGGCCTCTCTCATTTGAGCCCACAGGTCCAAAAAAACCAGGTTATAAATTCAGAGTTTCAGTGAAACAAAAGGGGATTCTATTCCTATTACCCTGGTGTAGCACCTCAAATTTGCACCCACATTTGTACATTCATTTCATTTGTAGGTCATTACCATTGCATTGACATTACACTAACATTGCATAATACATTGCATTTCATCAGTCAAGGCTGGCATCAGGAGAATTCATCAGTGCCAAAGAGCAAGGTTCTTCCATGAGATAAAGGCCACATGGTTGTTCCAATGAGCTTATGTGAACCCAAGGATCATTTTGAAGTAATTTGGCAAGTGTTGGAGGCTCAGAAGTCCACAGTGCATGACCAAGTCATCTGAGGCCCATAAAAGTCAACTGCAAGTCAACTGAGGGCTAGGAGATGGAGAAATGGTTTGAGACACTTCATTCATGTTCAAAAGAAGGTTATTCAACATGTCAAACATCTACCTTGAAGATTTTGAAGCCAGATCAAAAGTTTCCCAAAATGGAAAGTGACCTATAATTTGAAAGTTTCCAAAAATGGCAAGTTTTTGGACCAACTTCAACTCAACTTTCCAACATCAAAGAAGCTTCAAATGAAATTTTGTCCAACATGAAAGTTGACGATCTCTCTCTCCCATTTCCAAAAAGTCCAAGATCATGAATTTATGATGAATGGTTAGGGAGTTATGATCAAATCATGGCAAAGTGTGCTTGGAACTTCAAATGGCCATATCTTTTGAACCAAAACTCCAAATTTGGTGGTTCTTTTTGCATTGTTCTTCTCATGTCATGAAGTTTCCAAAACATCCATCACATTGCATGAAATGTTATCATATGATCCTTTGCATATTCAAGTCAATTTTGGAGGGAAAATTGGAAATTTAAAAATGGTGCATTGTATGGACTTTCTACCATTACCAGTGAGTTTAAAAAAGGATTTTGAGTGAAAATGATGAGCTACATGGCACTGTTCACGTGGAAATAGCCATGCACCCTCCAATTTTCAAGTTTTGGTCATAACATCTTATCTTGTTTAATTTGAACTAAGCCATGCCTAACTTTGATTAGTATGTGATTAGTGAGGAGTATATATTCCTAATCATAACAGATTTGCACAGAATTCTGGATCTAGATCTCACATTCTTCTCTCCCTCAAAAAATTTCTCACAATCAAATTTTTATTTTCTTCAACATAACACCTTGTTTTTGTTGAAGATTCGTGATCAGAGAGTGGAATTGAGTGTGAATTCATCATTAGTTTGAAGATTTCGTGCCAGATTCATGCATACCAAAGCTTGAAGGTGTTAATGGAGATGTCAAATTAAGCTGGATTTACATGTTTCTAAGCTTCCAATTCTTCATCAATCATCATAACAAGGATTCTGGACCAGCTTTGGATCATTTAGAGCTTTGAATCGTGTGAATCAAGAACCTGCTCTTCAAGAGGTGAGTTTTTCGAACCTCACAATTCTCAAATCCATGGACATATTTGTATAGAGCTTGTGTTGCTGGTAATTCTGATATAAATTTCGTGTGATTTGGTGCAATATTCATGAAGTTATGTGGAATTGAAAGTTTGTAGGTCTAGAAAGTTTTCCTTCGATTCTTGAAATTCATGATGAATTAGTGTGAATTGTTTATGGATTCGTGTTCCTCGTTGCATAGGCTTCGTTTTGATATAAAATTTGTGAAATTCTGGGCACTTTGAAAAATTCTGGAAAAAACGCATGAACATTCATGTTGTTCTTCATCATCTTCATGAAGAAGATGAAGATCTTCGTGTTACGTCGGTTTTGCGTCCTTTGCGTCGGTTTGAACCGTCGCTAGCGTAGAACTAGGGCTCGCTGCCAAAACGGCAGCGTTTCATGGCCAGGCGCGCTCAATTCAAATTGCTACCAGGTTCGATTCTTGGTAGCAGCGCTTTTTTGAATAAATTCTCATTTCCACTTTTCCCTCCTAATTGCCTATGCCATGCTTCATTTGATTTCAAATTTTTCTCCAACTTCAAAAATCCATAACAATTTGAAAAATGCTCCAATTGATCCCATTCTTTTTGCAAATTAATCCTTGAATTGTCCTCTATTTCATGATGATAAATTCTGAAGTTGTGCATGGCTGGATTCTGAATGGTGCTAGAATATGTGATCATGTGTACATTTGTGACCTTGCTCCATTCATCTTATCATGAAATGCTTGATTTTAATCCAATGGACATGAAATTTTGCATGATTGTTCTTAACATGTTAATGGATGTTTTGGTTTTGGTTTGACATTTTTTCCATTTGCCATTTCTGTTTTATGCACATGTTTGCATGGTGTGACAATTTGTGTCACACCTTTGGTTGTTCAACTTGTGCAATTTAATTTCCATGCCAAATGATCTTTGATGCTTTTGATTTTTTGTATGATGATTGGATTGGATGTGTTGAATGATCATGAATTTTTCTAGAATTATTTGAATCATTTCTGTTTTGTTTTGGAATTTTCATTCATAATGATCAAATGTGAGCCTTGAAATTGTCTTTGACTTCTTTTGCACATGAAATGCTCTTGCTTGATGATTTTGATGTGATCCTTTTTAGGATATGTTGATATGTGTTTGAAGTTGCATTGTGTTGAATTTCAGATCCTGTTTTGAACTTTTTCTTCACCTTTGACCCTAGGCTTTGACCTAGTGGTTTGTTACTTACATGTGAGTTGTGAATTTCAGGTTCAAGTATACATCTCCATGGTTGATGTTGCTCCTCATTTGAGCTTGATCATTTGTTGTTATTGGCTAACATTTGTTTGTTTTGTAGGCTTTGAGGACAATTCACTTCTCTTTATGGCTTATGTGTTGCATATTGGGTTGCCTGTTTGATATTGACTGTTGATTGTTTGTCTGGATTCTGTACTTATTGGTTTAGCTGTTTCCACAGGTACCTAAGTTGCTTTAAGTTCATTTGAACTTTGCTTTGCTTGCTTGTGGTTGGCATACCACTGAGGTATAATTCCTTGATCTTCATGTAGTCTGGAAGACCTGTCATGTTACTTTGGCAGGCACCTGTCTGAAGCCCTCCTTAAGAGGCAATGCTTGTGGTTGTTTAATTTTTGTGCCAAGCAGGTAAAGACCTCTTAAGAGGCAATTGGCAGATAAAAGGGATGTGCAATCCATCCCCTGCTATTCAGTTGTGTCATTCACTTTGCTCACACCATGTGTTGATGCAATTTGAATAAGAACCCAAGATCTTGTTGTGTCAGTCATGTGGAGAAGAGTTCTTTCATTCTGAACTCCCACACTTTCTATTTGATTCAAGCTCTCCTAGGCCAGGGATAAGAGCTATGAGGCATAACCCTCATCTCCATTTCATCTGCTTCACCCTAACTCTCAATGTTAGGGTTAAGAGCTAATAACACCCTTTTCCAGTTGGCTTGTTTGTCGAGGTTGACATGACCCCTTGACTAAAGTCGCACCTTGTGTGAGCCAATTGTTTGCATATAGTGTGTGCTACTTGTGCTTGTGTTTGCTTTTATGCTGTTTAGGCTAGCTTGCTTCCTGTGCAAGTTAGGACAGAGACCTCAACATAGGGATCGTATGCATGACAACTTCTAGGCTCGAGTCGTAGTCTCCCTAGTAGCTTGTTATCTCCCTAGTCTCTGGTTAGGTTAGAAGTTCTTTCCCTGTTAAGGGGAACTACGTCGCCCTGATCCTCATACCAGATGAGGTACGTAGGCAGGAGATGAGCTGATCTCTCCGGGCGCCCTTTTTCTTTTTTAACCCTTTGTGTTGTGTTGGAGTCCGACATAAGTCCAGCGATTGGCAGTTGGTTTCCTGTGTTTGCTTCTTTGTTTGGAGTCTGACGTAAGCCCAGCGATTGGCAGTTGGTTTCCTGTGTGTGTTTTGTTGGTTCGGAGTCTGATGTAAGTCCAGCGATTGGCATTCGGTTTCCATGTTTTCCTGTTTGTGTGGAGTCTGATGTAAGTCTAGCGATTGGCAGTCGGTTTCCTGTTTGTGTTTTGTTTGGCGTGCATTAGCCGAGCTACGAGTGCTCTGATTCTTCTCTGGTCAGAGAAGATACGTATGCATAGGATGCGATGTCCTAGCGAGCACACTTTCCCCTATCCCCGAACTACGTCGACTCTGATGTTTGTGTCTGACAAACTACGTAGGCCCAGGATGCGATATCCTGCCGAGTCCTCTTCTTCCGTCTTTCATCTGTGTCTCCTTCCAGTGTGTGTGCAGTTTTGAGCAATTTCTTTAGCAACCTTTCTTCTATTCTTTCTGAGTGTGGATCCCGTCGAGTACGACGAATGCGTAGGGGTGCTAATACCTTCCCTTCGCATAACCGACTCCCGATCCTTGCATCTCTGGTCGTGAGACCATTCCTTTCCAGGTTTACTTCGAGCGTTTCCTTTCCCTCCTTTGGGATAAATAACGCACGGTGGCGGCTCTGTGTCTTCTTCCCGCTGGTTTTTCGCGTAATCCGACAGCTGGCGACTCTGCTGGAGAAAGAATCTGAGAAGTTGACCTCTTGCCGGTCCATCTTCCCTAAGCGAGTCAATCCTAGCACTCATTAGATTAGTTTTTGGTTGCTTTTACTGCTTATTTATTGCATTCATTTTTATTATGCTGTGATTGTATATACTTGCATAGATATTTGCATGCATCATATTGTCATCATGTTGGATTCTGTACAGGTTGGTTCCTCTGATTTGGGGTGGGTGTTCTGAGTGAGGCCCAATACCCAGGCCCGAGTATACACCTAGGATTAGCGTGGTCTCATGTCTCTTCACATGTTGTACGACATGATGCGGAGATGTGACATACCACAGCCGGACGAGGTTCAGTTGAGAGAATCCTTCTGTTTGGAGTATTCCACTCAGGTTGGGTTATCTCATCTGAGCTATTGACTTCGGTGACCGTTCTTTCCCAGATCTTGGGTTTAGATAATCTCAAGAGAGCTGCAACGGCACACCCGAAAGGGCAAACCCGTTGAGTATCTTTGCCCGATTGTCGAGACCATTATCCGTCTTAGGATGACCTTGTTAGAAGTCACCTGTGAGGGGAGGGCTTGATTCTTGCAAGTACAGGTTCCGTCAGTGATTCTGTGATGGCGACTTTGGTTCAGATGGATTTATGGGTCTTTATTTCTGGACGCCGGAGGTTTGACCTTGGTATTTATCAGAGGGTTCCGTTTATTTCGGATCCCTGGGCTGAATTTGAGGATACTTGATCAGATGGTGACTTGGTTCTGAAGTATGGGTTCCAGATGACCTTGGGTTCCAGATGATTTGGATATGTGGTTTCAGATGCCAGAATTCATGCCGAAGCTCTGATCCTGTGCCTTTGTGATGCACAGCCAGCCAGTCATAGTTGCATCATTTGCATCATAGCATGTTTATTTTCAAAAAAAAAGTAACGCAAAAAAAAATGAATGATGAAAAATGCAAAAAAGGAACAGTTAACCCACACACGCATATCCTTTTCCAGGATCATTCATGATAAAACAGCATACGCATCATACGCATCATATACATATCATTCTTGTATTACAGGTGTTCTCGAAAAGACTTCTCACTCTGATTCCTGACTGAGGCAGGATTGCTGATCGTCGTCCGCACCGCTACGCTACAAGACTGAATCAATAGAGAAGTATGGATCAAGTTCAGGCTGAGTTGGCAGAGATGAGAGCTAACATGGCCCAATTTATGAGCATGATGCAAGGAGTTGTACAAGGGCAAGATGAGCTGCGTGCCTTAGCCCAGAGACAGGAAGTTGTGATCCCACCGGTCAACCGTGCTTCACCAGAGGGGGTCCCTATTAATGACAACGTCGCTGCTGCTACTATTCCCGTCGACACCTATGATGTGGGTGATGAGTTGAGGGGTATCAGAATCAACGGACAACCTATGGCTGCTGAGACTGTTAATGTTAGAGCAACCCGTGCTCTGGTTCGCCATCCTGCTCCGTTGGTAGACAGACAGGAAGACATGTTTACTCTCCTCAGTGAGGATGATGATGTGGGTAGGACTAAAGAGAGATATAGGAAGGTTGATGCCCTTGCTGAGAAAATCCGTGCTATGGAGTGTCAGAACTCTTTGGGTTTTGATGTTACCGATATGGGGCTGGTTGATGGGCTGAGGATCCCTTACAAATTCAAGGCGCCATCTTTTGACAAATACAATGGCACTTCTTGTCCTCGCACTCATGTGCAGGCTTATTTCAGAAAGATCTCCGCATACACTGATGATGAGAAGATGTGGATATACTTTTTCCAAGACAGCTTGTCCGGAGCGTCCTTGGACTGGTACATGGACCTGAAGAGGGAGTCTGTTAGAAGCTGGAGAGATTTGGGTGAAGCCTTTATGAGGCAGTATAAGCACAATATGGACATGGCTCCGAGCCGAACTCAGCTGCAGAGTTTGTGTCAGAAATCTGGTGAAAGCTTCAAAGAGTACGCCCAGAGGTGGCGTGAGTTAGTTGCAAGAGTGCAACCTCCTATGTTAGAGAGAGAGCTGACTGACATGTTCATTGGAACCCTGTAGGGTGTGTTCATGGACCGTATGGGAAGTTGCATGTTTGGTAGCTTTTCAGATGTTGTAATCTATGGAGAAAGAACGAAGAGTCTTATCAAAGCAGGAAAGATACAAGATCCTGGCTCTTCAAGTTCTTCGAGTTCTAAAAAGCCATCCTCTAGGGCACCCAAAAGGGGAGAGGGTGAAACAAACGTTGTACACCATCGGAAGAATGTGAATAGAGGACAGTATCGTCAGGCTGCTGCTGTGACTATTCCAGTAACTCAACAACAACAAAGAAGACCAACTCAGCAATATCAACATCAATAACATCGTCCTCAACAGCAGGCTTACCAGCCTCACAATGGTAATCAAGCTAGTACGAGTAATGAGAGGAAGAAGATCACTTTTGATCTGATCCCTATGTCGTATGCAGAATTGTATCCCTCTTTGATAGAGCGGAACTTGATTACTCCCAGAGACCCGCCGGCTATACCCGTCAACCCTCGGTGGTGGTATAAGCCTGATCAGCATTGTGTGTATCATTCGGGTGCTCCTGGTCATGACGTGGATAGTTGCTTTCAGCTGAAGAATAAGGTTCAAGACCTTATGAGATCAGGTATTCTGAGCTTTGAGGACTTAGGTCCCAATGTTAATTGAGCTTGAAGACAACAAGTCCCGGGTTGGCGTTGGCTTGTTTTCTGAGGTCTTCAACGAAAAGGGTTGTTCAGAAGTGGAGGTTTTATCCACGCCGATCAGAGTGCAGAAGTTGCTGCTATTCTGGAAGAAGATGCAGAAGATACTGACATTTGTCATCCCTAGCGGGATCTGCCACAATTGGGTCGTTGTGGGTGTTCCTACAGTCATTCCTAAGTCAGAGTAATAATCACTTTGTTTAAAAACCCTTCTCCCATGCCAAAAGGAGAAGTGATGACATTGTTGGCAACATTTGTGCAATGATATTTTCATTCAAATAAATTCATGTTAAAAACATTTGTTTTTCCATTTGTTTTCCCTTTTCGCTTTTTACATGAAATTGGTGATCACAAAAAACCCTAAAAACAAGAATAAAAGCAATCTTTTCATCTGCATAATGATTGCCTTGTTTGATTTCCAAAGAGCTTTTATATTCAAAATCATTATGCAGGTTGATTCTTAAACCCATTGAACATAATGATCCAACGCCATCTCCCAACTTTGAATTCCCTGTATTCTAAGCGGAAGAAGATGATGTTGAAGGGACTCCTGACGAGATTTCCCGACTTCTTGAGCAAGAAAAGAAGATCATTCAGCTGTATCTCGAGAATCAGCAAAACAGTCCAACTGGGGCATTACAAATGTAATTAAAAAAACTAAAAAAAAACAAAAAAAAAAAACAAAAAAAGAGGAGGGTGCAAAATCAAAAGCAAAATCAAAAGAAAGAAAGAAAAAGAAAGAAAGAAACAAAAGAAAAATAGCACCCTTAAATCCCAAGTTGACTAATGCTGAATGGATTCAGAGTCGTTACGACCAAGTGAATCTGATCGAAAAGAAGAGATTAACTGCCATGTGTCGTGGTCAGTTATATCAGCAGAGAATGAAGAAAGCATTCGACAAGAAGGTCAAGCCTCGTGTGTTCCGAGAAGGTGACCTTGTGCTCAAGAAAGTCTTGTCTTTCGCGCCCGATTCCAGGGGCAAGTGGACTCCAAACTATGAAGGTCCATATGTTGTCAAGAGAGCCTTTTCAGGCGGTGCTTTGGCACTTACAACAATGGATGGGGAGAATTTCACTCGTTCTGTGAATTTAGATGCAGTCAAGAAATACTTCGCCTAAAACAAAAAAGCAAAATAGCTCGCTAAGTTGAACACCCGAAAGGGCGGCTTAGGCAAAAAGGAGCATCTTGGTGGATTGAAAACCCGAAAGGGCGATCCAGGCAAAAGTTAGAGACATTGAAAAAAGAATTTGCATCCCACTAGATTGAGTACTTCACACTGGGTCAATCTAGGCAAAAATTAGGGATTTGGCAAGTAACTGCATCCTGACAAGACTGTGTTCTAATACCTTCCCTTCGCATAACCGACTCCCGATCCTTGCATCTCTAGTCGTGAGACCATTCCTTTCCAGGTTTACTTCGAGTGTTTCCTTTCCCTCCTTTGGGATAAATAACGCACGGTGGCGGCTCTGTGTCTTTTCCCGCCGGTTTTTCGCGTAATGCGACACCTGGCTGGAAAAAGATAGTGAGAGAAGAGCTAACAGAGTTCAAAGCAACCTCCAAACATTGAAGAGACCTCTAAACCCTGAAGAGAGCTCATATGCACAGAATCACCTTTACCTCACGTAAACCCTAAGATTGTTTTGTAAACCTCACGGGTGCAACTCAATTTCAATCGATCCTCCCCAATCAGGTATGCCCTATTTCCACTACTTTATACTTTCAACCTGAAATTTTTTGATACTCTTTTAATGTATGTGTTTGACAAGAGGTTTAGGCCTCCTACCCTTGGTTGCTTTTTGTAAGCTTTTTTGTGAATTTTAATGGCATGATTCATGTGGTTACATTTTGATTTAGGGGAAACTCTTGATTACCCTATCTTGTTTCTCTAACCTGTTTGTTGAGTTTTTTTTTTGTGAGGGCTCACATGACTCTTGCAGAGATGGCCTGGTGTTTCACTTTATTTGTGGGATACCACCTGGAGGTTTATTCCGATTACCTGTGCTTAATGGCTTGAGATATTTGTTTGTGACTGCTTATTCCAAAGGATGGGAGCTACTTGGATCATCAATATCATCTCAAGAGGGAAACTCCTAATATGGTTTTATTTTCTTTTCCCTTATCTCTTGTATGTTTAGGAATTTAACCCTTCTTTTTTTTTCTCCCCATTCTAACCCAAGCCAAAACTTTTTGTGCAAACAATAACTTTTGTTTTCAACATTAGAAACCTAAGCCTTATGCTTTTGATTTTCAAACTTATTTTTCATAACACTTATTTTGAATTGAACCTTTTAATCCACTTTAACCATATTTTTGTAAATACTTTTAATTGGTAAATATAACCCATTCAAATACTTTTTGTGGTTTCAATGGCCACCTTCTTAATCAAACCTTTTTTTTATAACCATTAGTTATTAGGTTTGAGTTATCCTCGAGGTAGATATAATACTCACCTTTATCCTTAGTGATGGACAATGAGTCTTCCATGCTTATTATAGGGTTAACCCCTCACTAGCATGTTGAAGCTATCCTCACATGGTGGATTTGTGGTTTTAGGTTGAGTTTTATCCCTTTGATAACAAAAGACCTTAAGGTTTTTGGACCAATCAATTCACCAACTTTTTTTTGAATTTTTTTACCCCGAACTACGAGGTTTTGATCCTAATCTTTTTTTAAGATGGTACGTAGGCAATGGGTTCATCCATTCAAACACAAAATGTAAATAAATTTGTATATTCTTTTCTCATCCCTTCAATCATGTTTGCACAAATAAATTTTCACAAAAAAAAACAACAACCTTACAACAAATGTGAAAAGGGCTCCCTAGGAGTACCTAGGATGCTTTGGGTGCCTAACACCTTCCCATTGCATAACCAACCCCCTTACCCAGATCTCTGACATTTTTACTAGTTTTTGATTCGATAAAACTTTTAGGTTTTTGTTCGCTTTCTAACCATTCCTTTGGATAAATAGAAGTGCGGTGGCGACTCGACTTGTATGATTTACCTTGGATTTAGTCAATATCTCTAATGGTAACGAATACCCCGCTACAGAAAAGTGGCGACTCTGCTGGGGAACAAACATCCTAGTGGGTTTTGCCTACTTTTCATATTTGTTGTATTGTATTGTATATTTTTTTGTGTGACATATTTTTGTGCAATTTGGGATTACTGTATTGTATGTAATGATTGATTTGCTTGAATATTAATTCCTTGTATGCTTGGTGATCTTTGTGAGATGAGTTCTATACCCGAACTCGAGTACACTTAGGATAGGAGAATGGCATAGCCTTGTCGACTTGTGTGGAGTTATTCCTTAGCAAGTTGACTTGCAAGCCCATTCACTTGGTGGAGGTCATGTTGGGATCAATAATGTCACACAAGTAAGTTGTGGTTAGACATTACTCTTTCCAATATAGACCTTAGAAGCCAAGGACCTTAGTATACCAAGCCCATCTTGGCCTATTCTTAGGATGTAGTGCGAAAGTCGTTCAAGTGTAAGATTTGATACGATTGTTACACGATACTACACTCATAAGAGTCTCTCTTGAGAATATTTTCGGAATACGAGTTGTCGTTTCTCCGATAATATCCAAAAGATGGGATGATGACTATGGGAACCTTTTGTAGAACATGTTTGGCAGGTTTAAACCTAGTACACTCCTTTTGGGTGGTTCTTAACCTAAACTCCATGCTCGTGACTTAAAACAAACCCTTGATTCATGGTTGATCCGTTCAGGTATCCTTAATATCAATGGATCTTGGGTGTTGATAAGGTGTAAACCATAATCCACCAAAATGGATGGTTGATATTAAGGATAACACGATCCATCCCATGACCTTTGTCTGGTGTGCTTTGCTTGATCTTTGAGTGTGATTGTTGCATTCATGCACCCATTTGCATTCATATCAAAATAATAAGAAAATTTTCAAGGAACATTTGCAAAATTTTCCACATGGAAAGACAAAGAAGGAATACAAAGAAGTACAGTTTCAGACAACCAGATTTGAAAGAGTTAAGGAATCTGACATCCTATGTATTAGATCCTTTGGGTTTCAAAGCTCGTTTTGGGAAGCTTCTTCCTCTTCTGACTACTCAGGTGGATGAAGGATTGATGAGTGTATTGGTGCAGTTTTATGATCCCTTGTACCGTTGCTTCACGTTTCCAGATTTCCAGCTTTTGCCTACCCTTGAGGAGTATGCTTACCTTGTGGGTATACCTATTCTAGACCAGTTGACCGTTCAGTGGCTTGGAGAGTATTCCCACTTCTCAAGAGATAGCTGACATGTTACACATAGATGAATCTCTGGTTGGTGCTCATATGACTACCAAAGGTGGAATTCAAGGTCTCCCTTCTGAGTTCCTCATTGCTTAAGCTACTATATATGGGAAGGCCATGAGTGAGGATGCCTTTGAAGCCATATTTGTACTTCTCATCTATGGATTGATATTGTTCCCCAACATCGACAGGTTTGTGGATGTGAACGCTATTAGGATCTTCTCTACTCTTAATCCCGTTCCGACTCTGTTGGGCGATACCTATTTCTCTTTGCATATGAGGAATGCAAAGGGTGGTGGCGCCATTGTGTGTTGTTTGCCTCTGTTGTATAAGTGGTTTATTTCTCACTTACCTTAGACGGTCGCTTTCAAGGAGAACAAGGAATGTCTACGGTGGTCCACGAGACTTATGTCTCTCACTAATGATGATATATCTTGGTATAACCGTGTGTATGATGGTGTGCAGATTATTGACTCTTGTGGCGAATTCTCCAATGTACCTCTTCTTGGTACATGTGGTGGGATTAACTACAATCCTGTTTTGGCACGTCGGCAGCTTGGGTTCCCCTTAAAGGATAAACCCAATAACATTCTGTTAGAGGGTGTATTCTTTCAGGATGGTAAAGATCCCCAAGGCTTGAAAGCTAGGATGGTCCGCGCTTGGCGCAAGATTCATAGGAAAGGAAGGAAAGAGCTGGGTCCTAAGAATTGCATCGCTTTGGAGCCTTACACTGTTTAGGTTAGGAAGAGGGCGTCTGAGTATCTCATACCTCCAAACCCTGAAGAGAGCTCATCTGCACAGAATCACCTCTGCCTCATGTAAACCCTAAGATTGTTTTGTAAACCTCACGGGTACAACTCAATTTCAATCGATCCTCCCCAATCAGGTATGCCCTATTTCCACTACTTTATACTTTCAACCTGAAATTTTTTGATACCCTTTTAATGAATGTGTTTGACAAGAGGTTTAGGCCTCCTACCCTTGGTTGCTTTTTGTGAGCTTTTTTGTGAATTTTAATGGCATGATTCATGTGGTTACATTTTGATTTGGGGGCAACTCTTGATTACCCTATCTTGTTTCTCTAACCTGTTTGTTGAGTTTTTTTTTGTGAGGGCTCACATGACTCTTGCAGAGATGGCCTGGTGTTTCACTTTATTTGTGGGATACCACCTGGAGGTTTATTCCGATTACCTGTGCTTAATGGCTTGAGATATTTGTTTGTGACTGCTTATTCCAAAGGATGGGAGCTACTTGGATCATCAATATGATCTCAAGAGGGAAACTCCTAATGTGGTTTTATTTTCTTTTCCCTTATCTCTTGTATGTTTAGGAATTTAACCCTTTTTTTTTCTCCCCATTCTAACCCAAGCCAAAACTTTTTGTGCAAACAATAACTTTTGTTTTCAACATTAGAAACCTAAGCCTTATGCTTTTGATTTTCAAACTTATTTTTCATAACACTTATTTTGAATTGAACCTTTTAATCCACTTTAACCATATTTTTGTAAATACTTTTAATTGGTAAATATAACCCATTCAAATACTTTTTGTGGTTTCAATGGCCACCTTCTTAATCAAACCTTTTTTTTATAACCATTAGCTATTAGGTTTGAGTTATCCTCGAGGTAGATATAATACTCACCTTTATCCTTAGTGATGGACAATGAGTATTCCATGCTTATTATAGGGTTAACCCCTCACTAGCATGTTAAAGCTATCCTCACATGGTGGATTTGTGGTTTTAGGTTGAGTTTTCTCCCTTTGATAACAAAAGACCTTAATGTTTTTGGACCAATCAATTCACCAACTTTTTTTTGAATTTTTTTACCCCGAACTACGAGGTTTTGATCCTAATCTTTTTTTAAGATGGTACGTAGGCAATGGGTTCATCCATTCAAACACAAAATGTAAATAAATCTGTATATTCTTTTCTCATCCCTTCAATCATGTTTGCACAAATAAATTTTCACAAAAAAAAACAACAACCTTACAACAAATGTGAAAAGGGCTCCCTAGGAGTACCTAGGATGCTTTGGGTGCCTAACACCTTCCCATTGCATAACCAACCCCCTTACCCAGATCTCTGACATTTTTACTAGTTTTTGATTCGATAAAACTTTTAGATTTTTGTTCGCTTTCTAACCATTCCTTTGGATAAATAGAAGTGCGGTGGCGACTCGACTTGTATGATTTACCTTGGATTTAGTCAATATCTCTAATGGTAACGAATACCGCGCTACACAAGGCTTCCTGCAAACTCTCCCAGAACCTCGATGAGAACCTTAGATCTCCATCCGAAATAATACTTGAAGGAATACCATGCAACTTGACTATCTGCCTAATATGAATCTCAGCTAACCTCTACACTGGATAAATGATCTTTATCAGAAGGAAATGAGTCGATTTAGTCAGCCTATCCACCACAACCCAAATCAAATCACTTCCTTTAGAAGTCTTAGGAAAACCTGTCAGAAAATCCATAGAAATGCTATTCCACTCCCACTTTGGAATACTCAACGGTTGCATTAATCCATACGACTTATGATGTTCGATCTTTGAATTGTGGCAAGTCAAACAAGAATACACAAACTCTTATGTGATTTTTTTATCCATAATGCACGAACTTTTCTTGATACAGGAAAATAGAATATTAGAAGAAAGGTAACCTAAACTGGGACAAATGACTCAAAGAAAAGCAATGTTAACTCTTTAAGAACTGTATGCTAGCATGCAAAAGAAAGTAGACTCTATCAAACATGTCAAATCACTCGCACATAATATAATAGTAATACATAATGAATCGGTTCAAGCCAAAGTAGGACAATTAGTAAAAAGATCTCATCCCGATGTTACAATATCAGAGTTACTATTTGGAAATAAAACATATAACGAACTTAAGGTTCAGCGAACATGAAAATAAACAAATTCAACTTGAAGAGGTCATATACACCATCCCCCATAAGTAATCATCCAACATCGTTCCTCAGACTCAACCTGAGAATCTTCTGCATAGGTTCACATATATAACAACATAGAAACAAATAAGGGGTGAGAATAAATTCTATAAATTAAATGCGTAATAATAGCAAATATAGTATACAACATACATTTACAAGTTATACACAAACAACACGATGACACAATGTCAAATCATCTCCTCTACTCCCATGCATGTAGTACCATCATTGAATTCAGAGTTAATTTTACTAAAATCCTAAAACACTGGACAAAAGTTCTAAACACCGGACCGAAGTCCTAACACCAGACCGGAGTCCTAACATCGAACCAAAGTCTTAACCTAACTCCGAAATACATGATGCATGATGCTACAAACAAATGCAACCTCTACCTGAACCCCCAACATCAATATTAAACACCTCCAATTAAGAATAACACTAGTTCTTATAAACCTAAACAAAAATCAATATTAAACACCATCGTTTAAGGCTACCATCGGTTCTTGCGAACCTAATAACATCGCCAATTAGGCTAAAACACGGGCTCTTATGAACCTAAACAAGACCAACATTGTTTCTTATCAAACCTCAAGGTATTAAAATAGTCACTCGCAACACACCCTGACATCGTATCAACACCAGACTTGTATCCTAACTTTAACCAATTAACTCATATACACATTATCAATATGTACACCATTATATCATATCAACACCAGACTTACGTCATAACCTTAACAACTAACTCATATACATATCAAGATATTTGACTAAAGTCCTAAACATTGACAACTTGAATCGCATAAACCTTTATCAAGACATAACTCATATACCATATCATCCATAACTTAGGTTACACATGTATTCATTGAAACACTAGAGTTGCGTTCCCAATATTACGTCACTTACTCAATTAATCTTTTCCTACATCATTCATCCTATAAACATCATAAGGAAATAATTATATTCACTACATAATTTACATATTTAAACTTACTGGGACATTACCTATGCGTTAGCTTTCCAACACTTCAAACTGTGCCTCAATCAAAGTTACGAAACTCAAGTTATGATGAAAATAAGATCTGAACAAAATCTGCCTCTTCTGATTTGAATCATGGTATTTTTATGACTCAAATCAAATCAGTCAGAAGTATTTTCTGCTAAAATTTGACCTCTGATTCAAATCATGTTGAAACCCTGATTTGAGTCAAACCGGGAAGAAGCATTTTCTGCTAAATTTTGACCTCTGATTTGAATCATGTTGAAACCTTGATTCAAATCAAAATAGGATGAAGCATTTTCTTCTAAATTTTTCACATAAATTTCACTCCTAAACCCAATTTCTTCAACCTAGACCTATCCCAATCCAGTTTTGGACATGAACCATCATACATAATCATTTTTATTTATATACAATATGCAACTTATAAGACTGCAATTATCATTATCATCAACCATCACCAACAATTTACATCAATTTGACAACATTACTAAATCAAGACTGACATCCAATTTTCAATATCAATCACATGTATTTCAAAACAACACTAACATAACAATTACCCACTAATTTCACAACATAATCATGGCATCACATAACGATATACATGATTCACAATCATGAAAGTTATGTACAAACTCTTAGCACACTAACGATATACGCGCACACTCACACGCACACACACACGTACACGCACACGCACACACACACGCACACGCACGAACACACGCACGCACACACACACACACACGCACACGCACACGCACACGCACACGCACACGCACACGCACACACGCACACACACACACCCATAAACACACACCCACACGCGCACACACACACACACACACACACACACACACATATACAGACAGACAGACACACACACACACACACAGATACACAAACGTGCACGCACGCACGCACGCACACACACGCACACACACACGCACGCGCACACACACACACACGCATGCACACACGCACGCACACACACACACATGCAAGCACACACACACACACACACGCACACACACACACACACTTATTTATTTATTTCAACTAACCCTTTTAATTTTTCCAAATATCTCTTTTAACACCCTCTATATTATTAATTTTCTTTACTAACACATAATTTCTTAACTAACCTTAACCCTTTATTTTATTAATTATTATTATTAACTCCATATTCCATTAATTAATTATTACCTTCGTTTTTCCAGTATTTTAATTATCTCTACACCAATATCACTACATCTATATTATCATTATTTTCTAAATAATAACACATTAATAATCACATCAAACACAAAAAATCGAATAAAAACTCTAATTTATAAATTCAGGGTCGACAGTCGAGGCCAATGCGACAAGCCCCCACCTTGCTACACCTAGGAAAGGGCTTGGTTGTTCTGGACCAACCATATCGACTCGATCAACCACCATGAAGGAACCACAATCCTTCCAGAATCTTCTCAGCACACGAGAACCATTATACTAGTGAACACAAGAGATCCAAGTTTCAGGTGGATACATAAACTCTTTACAATTCACTCCTAATTAATTACAAGCTAGTTATTTCCTCTTTATTTTATATATATATATATATATATATATATATATATATATATATATATATATATATATATATATATATATATATATATATATATATAAAATGAAGACGTTAATTCACATACTAAAGTTCAAATTCAATTTCAATTCACTATTTTCCCTCACACTCTGACTTGAACATTTGAGTGTTTATCTTGTAGATAAATCTCTCTCCACCGCATCAGAAGTCGCAATCCGTCATTATCTCCTATCATTACTCTATTTCTGCTTTCAGAACGAAACACCTTTCTTCATTAAATTTCTCAAACAAATTATTTTTTTTATTCAATTAGTAAAATATTATATTTAGTTAATTTTTTTTATATTCTAAATTTGTAAGACCTTACCAACTACTAGTAATATTTTAAAAATAAATTTATATCACTAGATATTTTATTTTTTGATTTAGAAATATACCCTTTTTTTTTTCTTCTTCATTTACCATGATTTCTAAAAATCATGTATTTATTTTAAAAAAATTGCAAGGCATATCTGAAACGTGTAAAAACATGCTTCACTCACAAACAATTATCATGTGTTTCAAAATATTCTCTCCAAAAAAATAAATAAATAACTCATCCACCACACCAACCAATTTTTAACCAACTCACACTCTCTTCTTCACCATTAACTTCCTAAACATTCTCATGCTTTCTTCATCCTCAACTCAATGTACCATCCCAATAACCAACTCAAACCAACCTCTATAACAAACCTAACTTCCCAATTCACCCCAAAATGCCCCTATCAACTAACCCTCCTTCCCTTTCTCCCATCTTCCAAACCCTTCAAACTCCAAACCCTAACATGTTCCTCCTCCCCTTCACCCTCACCAATCAAAACCCTAATCTCAATCCTCCGCACAATCCCCGATTGGGCAGACCAAACCCAAGAACGTGGAATGCAGAAGAATCGATCTCTTTACAATCACAGTGACTGGGTTCAACACCGAAGCTCACTCCGTCACGTTCGTCACTTTTTCTCTAGTCTCTCATCACGTGTCGTTCTCTCTCTTGTTCCTCCTGTTCTCTTTTTCACTTCCTTCGCCGCGGTTGTTGCCACTTATAACTCTGCCGTGTACTTCCAATTATTGCCGGAGTTTTTTCCTGTGTTTAGAGCTTCTTCGCTTCCTTATCAGCTTACCGCCCCCGCGCTTGCGCTGTTGCTTGTGTTTCGTACGGAGGCTTCTTATAGTAGATTTGTTGAAGGGAAGAAGGCTTGGACTTCGGTTATTGCTGCTGCTCATGATTTTGCGAGGCTTGTTATGGCCGTTGTTGATAGTAGTACTCAATCTGAGTACACACTCAAGAATGGGCTTTTGAATTATATCATTGCTTTTCCTCTTGTTCTCAAGGTTTTCATTCTCAAACTCTTTCTCTCTTTTTTCTTTTTAAGTGTGGTAAAAAGTAAAA
Organism: Lathyrus oleraceus; assembly: GCF_024323335.1. Taxonomy (NCBI): domain Eukaryota; kingdom Viridiplantae; phylum Streptophyta; class Magnoliopsida; order Fabales; family Fabaceae; genus Lathyrus; species Lathyrus oleraceus. The sequence continues at coordinate 437,839,469 of NC_066582.1, read as the reverse complement.
ACTTAGTCTTGTAACCTAGAAGCTAAGTGTGTGTTTGGATTGGCGGTGGACATAATTGATTTTGGTAGAATTGGGTTCAGCATAATTGATTTATATTTGGATACATTTATGTAAACTTGAAGAACAAATTTCAGTGTAAAAATCAAGTTTAAATTCAGAAACTACAAATTTTGGAGACAGAATCAATTCTACTTTAGAAGAACCAAACACTTCAAAATCACTCCAGAATCAATTTTACACCTCTAAAATTGGTTTAGGTTCTTCCAAAAGCCAAACCAAACATGCTATTAATTCAATTTGGGTGTAAGTTATGCATTGTTGGATTGTTAGTTATTTGAGGTGAAGATAGTTCAATGCTTCTTGGGTTGTAACTTAAGTTGAGACTAGGTTTCATGTTTGTTAGGTTTCCCCTTTTTTCCTCAATGATATAGTGAAGGGTGTTTGCAATTGCAAGGTTTTGTTCGAGTTGGTTAGAGTAAGATTTTTAGATTGGTAGTTGTAGTTGACGATGGGTGAATCACCATTTTAGTCGGACTAGTTAATGTTTGTTGGATTTCCTTTTTTTTCCCTATCTTCCAATTATATAGTGAAGGGTGTAAATAAGGTTTTGTTCGAGTTGTTTAGAGTAACTTTTTTGGGTTGGTAGTTGAAGTTCATGGGTGAAACTCACCATTTGAATAATTTGAATGCAGTGTTATGTGTTGTATGGTTCAGACATTGAGAGTGATCTTCAACATTTGCTAGAAGTAGATGATATAGCATTGATCATGAAATCGAATCATCGACCTCGCTGTGTTATTGAGTTTATATCGCAAAGTATTCGGCTACTAAAACTGGAGGATTCTAGAAGAAATATCCTGGTAAGCACACTTGTTGAAATTGTTGCATTTTAGTACAAAACTACATATTGAATTTAGATAACATGTTTCCAAAAATAACAATTTGATTGCTTAAAGTGTAAATACATGTGTTTCCTTGGTAATTAGGTGAAAAAGTGTTGGATACAAATCTTTTGATATAAAAATTCATGCAATTTATAATTTGTTTGCAAAACATTTTCCCTAATTGTGGTACAGGAATCAAAGATCACTTGTTTCCATGAAGGAATTGGCTTATGTGAACAGCTTAAGGGTATTCCCATTCCGTTATCATATACTCGCTTGACTTCAAGGTTTCTTGTCCTATGGCATCTGACTCTACCCATCATACTTTGGGATGATTGTCATTGGATTGTGGTTCCTGCTACCTTTATCAGTGCTGCCTCTTTGTTCTGCATTGAAGAAGTATGTCCCTCACCTTATCTCAGTCCTGGACTATTTAAATATTTCAAATTTTGATGTTCTAGAATCTGTGGTACTTTTACCTAGTAGTTAACTGAACCAGGAGCTTTAGGCTATTACACATTTATCAATGTTGTTTTTAATTCAGTTTAGGTAGCTCGGTTGGCGAGGTAAGGGACACTAAAGAAGTTTTAGAATAAGGTCTAGGGTTCAAACTCTTGAAACTAGCATAATCAGCAACATACAACATTTGCTTATAAAAAAGAAACAAAATATTAAGCTGTGTAATTCATTAGGTGATAAATCTAAGTTGACAAACAAATGGTGAAAGCTAACCGTAAAAACATAGTTGCTATTATGAATCATACAAAAGTGATTGATTGATGGATTCTTAAAATGCAACTCCAATTTCTGGATAGAAGAAAGCTAATCGAAAAATGTGAAAATGATTGTTGTAGGTTGGAGTTCTTATTGAGGATCCATTTCCAATGCTAGCACTTAATGATCTCTGCCAAAAGGCCCAGAATGACATCCAAGAAGCAATTGCAACAGAAAGTGTGATTCATGCGCACCTTGCTGCAAAGCAAAACCACCACTCTAAAGAACATTCGCCAAATGGCCGGCCTAACTCCTAAATGGAAGAGAATTTTGCTATGAACATTTTCTTCAACTTTTGCTTATGAGGTGATTAATTGTGGTTTGGAATTTATCATATAAGTAATCATGATAGTTGTGCTACACTTGCACCAGCTTGACAATTTCTTAGGGAAATTGCCTCAGTTAAATCAATAGTGCTTTAGGAGTATATTCTGCTAATGTAGTGAGTTTGTATATATATCATAAAACCATAATCATGTAAATATAAAATCTGGGTGTACTCTACATCAATTTGTACCTGGTGCAGTTGTTATGGATCTATAATCTTTTGATTTTTTAGTTAAAATTGTTCGACTATATGATGTAATTGTGAATCAATGACCATTTTTTTTTCCATTTTTTTATCTTCTTTGCACATCTCTTCTACATCTTCATCAACACCTTCATCATCTTCATAATAAAAAATCTGTAAATTTAAATTAAAAAAATCATATTACAAGTGAAAATTTGTTTCTTTTTTACCGTTCAGTCATCTAAAATGACAGTGACAAATTGAAACTATTTAAAAGTAAAACTGGAGACTAATTTTGTAAATTGACTAAAATAAGGATCAAAACTATATAATTTAATTAAAATTTAAACAAAAAGGATAGATAAATAGGTATGCAATAACCGATGAAAGTAAACAATCTCATGCTTAATTCTTATTTTATTTCTTTTGACAAAACTATAGCTTAATTAGTTACGTCTTCACTGTTTACTTAACGATATATAATTATTCTAGCCAATGGTTAAAAATAATTATAGTACATGAAAAAGTTAAAAAAAAGAATGTCTGAGCCCGGGTTCGAACCGGGGACCTCTAGTGTGTGAGACTAGCGTGATAACCGACTACACCACCCAGACACTTGTTTTATTGAATATTCCAAATAAACATACTTATAAATCTTTATATGAGAATGAACGTACTAAGTTGTTAATATAGTGAAAAATAAATCACCAACTCGTTTGACATTTTTACTTACTCAAAATTATATTACCACGAGAAAAAAGAGATACATATGACAATTAAGATGGAAAAATATTAAGGTTAAATATATATGTTTTATTTGTATAAAATGATAAAATTATGAGTTTTTATATTTAGGTTTTTAGAATAATTTATTTTCTTTTAGTTCTTATTTATATTATATTTTTTAAAGACTATTTTAAAACTTAAAAAATACTTATTTATAATAAACAAAATTAAAATATAGACTTACCAACAACTATAATAACTATAATAGTATAAAACATTCGAATTTAGTATATGAACTAGACAAAAATATGATTTTTTTAAATAATCAACGTTTTCAAAAATAATTTCAAAATAACAATTTTTTTTAACAGAATCACATTTAAAAGTGGATGCGCTAGATGAACCGGCGCATCCCTTATAGATCAAGAGGGGGGGTCCAAGGCATTGGTGCCTGCATTGGTAACCTCATGAGGAGGCGCCAATGGCCTTGGTGCTTGCATTGAGCCTCATTAGGAGACGTCAATGCCTCTGGCGCCTGCATGGTGCATGTGGTGTATGAGCCAATTCATCTGGCGCACCTATGTATTTTTTTTTTAAATTTTTTTTAATTTTTTATTATTCTTATTTATCAAATAATAAAAAATCATGTAAAGAAAAAATTTGTATTCATGATATAATAAATGTTACATGGGATTGACAAAAACTTAATGACCGGCTCGATCGAAACGTCCCCCTGTTCCACATCCAGGTGCGTTAGTTTGTCTCTGAGGTCTCCACGATTTTCCTGAGGTGTTTGGGGTCTTTGTGTGCTGGCCTGATCGAATGATGGCTGGTGTGAAGGTCCGGCGGAAGTTCCAGCGGTATTTGATAAATGTGTCATCATTTGTTCCCAATATCCGGAGGGGCTCTGGCCAACGGCGCTTCCGTAATGGAGTTCGGTGCCCATGTCATCTTAGTTAGGTCGATGGGGTTGGGTGGATTGCGGACGGTATAGTTGCCTAAATTGGGACATTGAATCGTTTTGGAAACGAAGCAATGGTTCCTGGGGCGTACTATAGTTAAACAATGGTTGTGTGTTTTGGTGATGAGATGTTTGAGTGATCATTGGTGGGGGGCTACGATGAAGTGGCCCATATTAATCATTTGGGCTATAGACGGTTGTGGTTGAAGCGTATGGTTGTTGGCGGGTAGGGTTTGATTCTTGGTGTTGTGGTTGGGTGGGTGGCATGAATGGATTGCGACGTTGGGTGGTTGGTTGTCGGGTGGATGACATGAACGGGTTGCGAGGTTGGGTGTTTGGTTGTTGTGTGTATGTGGTAGGTTAATGTTGTGAGGTTGGTTATTGGGTTTGGGTGGGTTGACATTGATGTTGGACGGGAAATTGTTGTGGGGCGTATGATGACGAAGCTAGTTGGCGTGGATCCATCAAATACCGCGAGTCAGACATAAATTGTTGAGTTGTTACCGACCTAAACCATGCCATATATTGTTGAGTTGGTCTTGCACCATGGATGACTGGTTCGTTCAAGATGTGTTTTTGTCTATTCCTCCATTAACGACACATCTCTTTTGCAAATTCTCTCCAGTCTGAATAATTTCATTGGGCATCAACTCTTTTTTGATGCCAATTCCCCAAACACGTGGGAGGTTCTGGAATCTGTTGTTGCATGCCGAACTGCAGTTTGACCCGGTCACTCTGGTGCATTTCCATAGTAGTGAACCGGATAATCGGTGTCTTTGCTGTCCAAACTACAACAGCGTCATGGTTCACATCATGATCAAGACCCAGATATGGCCTCCAGATAAACTGTAAAATAATACGAAGTGATTAGATGATAAATAATTTGATAAGTATTTTAAAATTAAAATATAGTTGTGTAGGAATATTACATCGGTAGGTCCAATGTGGTCCAATAGATTGCGATAGACTACAATAACGTGTTTCAGACACCTATTGTAGTTCATCCCCCTTACTGACCATCTTAGATAAAAAAAATTGAAAAATATTATTTACAGTTAATTGTAATATAAAATATAATTAATTAAGTGGTAAAGTGTTACACTTACTTTGTTGCAAACTGGAACATGAATGGGTTCTCGTTTATCGGGGCGAGTGACAACATTCTTGACCAACCTCATGTTTGTAGTAAATATGCACATGAAAAAAATGTGCAAGTATTCTTTTTTGCAGTTTTACGCATTGCACTATATAGATGAGCCAACACAGTTGAACCTCAACTATATGTGCTTACCTTATTAATGTTGCGTAACAACGGTAAATACATAATATTTACTAAATTACCTGTACTTTCTCGAAATAAAAAATCATCAAATAAAATCATAATATAACACCGAGCTTTAATTATTTTCTAGTACTCGGTTGATTCTTCGGACAATATTATACTCACATAATATTTTTTAAGGTATTTTAAATTTATACCTTGCCCCCTTGCTTGACCGGATGACTCTCCCTCAGTTTAGTCGTCACACAAAGGGGCACCCAATAATTCGTTCCAGATAGAGTTGTCCTAGTTTACTCTACCATTCACGACCTTACCATCTATACGGAGATCCAATAACATGTTTACGTCCTCAAGTGTGACGGTACACTCATCGATAGGAAGGTGAAATGTGTGGGTCTCGGGTCTCCACCTCTCCAACAAAGCAAGAATGAACTTGTAGTCCACCGAGTACGAGACAATGTTGAGGAAATTTCCAAATCCACATCCTCTAATATATGGTTCTATCAAAGGATCGTGGGGTACATATTCATGTACATGGCATCGAAAATGTCATGGGTCCTAATAACACATAAGTAAGAAATACAATAAGAAGAAGTAATATATAATACAAACATAGATAACAAAGGTATACGACTTAAAAATGGAATAAGTATCAACCATCTTAAAAATGGAATATTCCACCGTCTCTTCTGGGCGTATCGATCATGCATCATGGGTTTTTCTTTCTGTAAACCTATTATACAAATTGATGGTACATGATTGTAAGGGAAATACAAAGGAACGTTACTGATGGCAGTGACACAAGATGGCAACAACAATATTTTTCCAATCGCCTTTGCCTTTGTTGAAGGGGAGACTGCTAAGGGATGAAGTTTTTTCCTAAAAAATCTCTGATTGCACGTTGCACCGCAACCTAACTTATGTTTGATCTCCGACAGACACCCTTCAATCATCAGTGCATATAATAACATTGATAATGGCTGGCATAATCCTCCTTCGACGCATGTCTTCTGTATTAGACATATTGCTCAGAAATTCATGCGGGAAATCAAAGATAAGACGTTGTGGAAGAAGGTTGTCAATGCAGGTTACGCATTATCAGAACCTTCTTTCAAACACCACCGCGAAGAAATAAGATTGTCAAACAAAGATGCAGTATGGTGGATCGATAGTATTCCATTGGAGAAGTGGACTAGGGCATACGAGAACGGTCAACGTTGGGGCCACATGACAACAAATCTTGTGGAATCAATGAACTATGTCTTCAAAGGCATCTGTAACCTACCTATAACCGCTTTGGTGCAGGCAACATATTTTAGGCTAGGGACGCTGTTTGAAACCAGACACTCCAAATGGAGTTCAGTGTTGTAATCTAGGCAGTTGTTCAGTGATGCTTCAATGAAATTCATTAGACATGAAGCTGCCAAAGCAAACACATATATGGTTATGGTCCGCACTAAAGGTTGATATAGTGTTGCCGAGTCCATGGATCACAATGAGGGAATGCCGATGGGACAGTACAACGTCAAACTAGATAGAGGTTGGTGCGACTGCGGAAAGTTCCAAGCCTTTCGTACGCCCTGCTCCTATGTCATTGCAGCATGCTCAAAGTTTCGAAGGGATCCATCTTACTTGCTATCTGAAGTTTAAAAAGTCACCAGCCTATCAAATGTTTATAAAATTAGTTTTTCCGTAGTGGCAAAAGAGGATTACTGGCCAGAATATCAAAGGGACATCGTCTGGCACAACGAAGTTATGCGAAGGAAGAAAAAGGGTCGCCCAAACAGCACCCGGATTCGAACCGAAATGGATACGGCGAACAAAATGGTTAGATTATGTAGTTCATACTGTCAACCAGATCACAATCGTACTAACTGTAATAGTGTTGGAACAAGCACAACCAGATAAATTCAAATATGCCTCTGTTGCAATATATGAAAAACTAAATTTATTTCATATTATAAATGTGTGAGCAAATATCATTACATAAACAACAACACAAACAATTAAAGCAACTACAATACAATAACTAGGAGATTACAACCATCAAAACAATTTTGAACATGTAATGCATCATCCTACAAACGTCTCGGTCAGTCTTAATATCCACTCATTCACGCACTTCTCCATTTTGGTTGAACATGGACACAAATCATTGTATTCTTCTAATCCTTTCATCATCTCCAATTTCTCCATCTAACCAACTGTTCAACGTCTGATTAAGACGTTCAAACAAATCTGTATTCCAGAGATGAATCTTTATCGGAGACGCAACGACGGAAAATATTACATCAGCATTTCGCTTGTAAATGTATTCAGACATGGTTAAGACACAAAAACTTGAAGGAGAGTGGAGTTGAATGAAAGAAAATATGGTAGTAGGGGAAAATTTTGTGTGAAAAATATTGCATCCAAAGCGAGGTATTTATAGAGAGGAGATATAAAATGCATGCGCCAAGAGGCTAGGCGTCCAACATGACAAGACATGCAGGCGCCAGAGGCATTGACGCCTCCTCTTAAGCACCATGCAGGCGCCAGAGGCATTGGCGCCTCCTCATGAGACCCAAGGGCATTGGCGCCAAGGGCATTGGCGCCTCCTCATGAGGCTACCAATGTAGGCGCCAATGCCTTGGGCGCCTCCTCTTGATCCATATGGGATGCGCCAGATGGACTGGTGGCGCATCCTCTTTTAAATGTGGTTATTTTGAAATAAAAAATAAAAAATTTATTATTTTGAAATTATTTTTAAAAAAGTTGATTATTTTAAAAAAAAATCCTAAAATATTTTCTATTATGAATAAAATATATCTATAACTATAAATAAAAGAAATACTAGGATGATCTTTTTTTTTTTTACTTTTCATGATTATCTTTTAGACAAATTATATATATATATATATATATATATATATATATATATATATATATATATATATATATATATATATATATATATATATATATATATATATATATATATATATATATATACCCAACTACATCACCAACATTTTATGTTTTGATTTGCATATACTTGATATAATCAGTTTCGATTTTGAATTTGGTTAAAAAATTTATTCAATCATTTTTTCATAAAAAAGTAACTACACATGTAACGAAAGCATCGGATAATTATTATTTTTAAAGTTTTTTTTTCCGAATTTTTTACGAAAATAACCCACTTTTTCAAGGGAATTCCCAAAATACCCCGGTTTCAAAAAAATTCCCAAACTACCCCACTTTTAGGAGGTGCCCTAGCCAATTGGACTGGCGTCCCTGTGTAGGGCTTAAGAGGAGGCGCCAATTCAACTGGAGCCTCAGTGTAAAATGCAATTTTTTTTGGTAAATGGTATACGTGATAGATAAATTTGATATTGGACCAATTGATATTAATAAAATTTTCCGTTTACACAAAGAAACCTAATGGTGATGACCGGGATCACCTAACCGACCTCCGGTCCCACATACTCTAGCTACCCTAACCCGTGGCCCTAACCCACGTTGATGATTCGGTACCGGTGTTTGAGCATCTGAGGGGCCAGGAGCGTCACTACCAACTACAGGAGAAGGTTTGTTGAGGTAGTCAGACAAGTCGGCATAGTGTTCAATATGCATCGATGGTGTACCACCGTAGCTGAGCTCATGACCCTTGCCAGAGAAGTTGGGATGTGGTTGACTCATTGATGGGCGACCGGGATGGTTGAAGGGAGACATGAGTGTGAACGATGCGTCGAGGAAAGGTTGTTGGGGTGTTTGGTAGAGATAGGGTTGTTGGATGTTTTGGTTTTGTGAGGTTTGGGCATCTTGGCTACGGTAGGAGGAGGGGCGGTTGGTGTTGAATGATCGTTAGGTGTTCTGGCTTAGGCAACTTTGGTAGGGTGATGGGGTGGGTGCGAAGCGATGTTGAGTCTCAGGTTGATGGTCAATTTGTTGGTGGTGGTATGGGGTATGCTCTTGGTATTGGGGTTGGGTGTATGTAATGTTTTGGTTGTATGTTTGTGTGTTGGTTGAACGGAACGTTTGACGGAAGGGGGTTGTGTGTATCCGGTCTGACACTGTTGTTGGGGGTTTGATGTTGAGGTGTTAGGTGTGTAAGTCATCTGGCGTGGGTCGTACAAGTACATATCCTCGGCGATGAACTGAAAACCAACCGATCTGTACTAAGCCATATAAGTACGACTTGGTTTTTCTTCAGTTGGCATGACTGCGTCAGTTAACACATGGTCATGACGGTGCTTCCATTTGCGACACTCCGATCTTGCGAAGCTTTGCCATGGATTGAAGTTCTATTGGTCGTTAACTTTGTGCATATGCCATTCTCCTAGGCTAGCTGGGGGATCTGGAATATTTTGGGGCATACCGAACTGCAGCTTCACACGATCACTATTGTGCATCTCCACAGTTCTGAACCGTATTATCGGTGTGCATGCAGTCCATACGGCCGCGTCTTCAGCATTGACTTGATGGTCATGATCCAAATTAAGGTATGGACGCCAAATAAACTGAAATATAAAAGAAGATTGGATTATAATCAAGGTAGAAGAAGTTAACAAAATATAACGAAGTAATTAAGTTATTTTCCTTACGTCTGTCGGTCGAAGGTGATCCAACAGGTTGCGATACTGAGTAATACAGTGTCTTGGACATCTGTTGTAACTCATACCACGTGCAGACCATCTACACGAAAAAGTCAAAAAATATTAGTTAGAGGTAATAATCTTTAAAGAAGTAAGTAAAGATATAGCAATTTAAACAACTTACTTTTGTGCATACGGAAATGTGAAAGGGTTGTTGTTGACGGGTGCTAGGGACAGTAGTCTTGACCAACCCCATGCTTGTAGCAAAACAGCACATCCAACAAATGTAGATGTGTCTTTGTGTGAGTTTTTGCACAAGGAGCTATAGAGATAGGCTAGACAAGCAGATCCCCAACTGTAACTTCCTATTCTATCTACATGTCTAAGTAAAGGTAAATACATAATATGCATGCTAGAACCACTACCTTCGGGAAATAAAAACGAGCCAATTAACATCATAATATAACACCTAGTTTTTATTATTCGAGCATCTTCGGTAGAATGCTCATCTAAGTATAAACTATTATAGTACGACTTAAGGCATGAAAGTAGTATACCTTGACCTCTTGCGTTATCATCTAACAAATCAGTCTCCAAGAGATCCATGCAAATTGAATTTTCATAGTTGGTTTTACCATTAACAATCTTACCTTCAACGGGTAGTCCCAAAAGCATGTAGATGTCTTCTAACGTCACGGTACATTCACCGGTTGGGAACCAAAATGTGTGTGTCTCTGGTCTCCATCTTTCGTATAAAGCTAGAATGAATTTGTTATCTACGGACCAAGACAAAATCTTGCTTATATGACCAAAATCGGCGAGTTCAACATAAGGTTGAATCATCGGGTCCATATGGACATATTCGTGGACCCGAGTTCGGAACCTTGATACATCCTATAAAAGAAAGAACAAAAAACTTGACTAAGTTGGTATGTTAAAATAAAAGGGGGTTGGTGAAGATGAAAGATAAAAAGTTAACAAAAGAAAAAACTTACATATGTTGCGATGTTTGCAACCGTTCCTCTATGTGATTCGCCCATTGTGAGGATAGACATTTTGTCGGGGGGTTGGTGTAGATGAAACTACAAGAAGTTGTTGCAGATGAAATTGTAGAAGAAGTATTGTAGAAGAAGTAGTGAGAGTGATGGTGTGGAAGAAGTGTTGATGGAGTGGATGTATTTATAGGAAAATGGATGGGAACATGAAAAGTTATGCTTGCATGGTGTCTCCACTTGAATTGGTGACCATGTACAACCTTTAAGAGGGGTCGCCATTCAAATTGGCGCCTCCATAGGGACATGCATGCAAGACCTAGGTCTGATTGCTTGGTTTCGAGGTCTGAATGCATGCTTTGACAAGGTGTCTCCACTTGAATTGGCGCCCATGTGCAAGGAATGAGTGGGGGCGCCAATTTATTTGGAGTGTGTGTCTGCATGTCTGACACGTGGATGTCCTCTCTCTTGCATGCTGAACATGTCACTTCTTAGTAGCTTGCATGGTTGACACATCATTTCGGAGTAGCTTGCATGTGCGACACGTCACTTCGGAGTAGCTTGCATGTGCGACACGTCACTTCGAACTAGCTAGCATGTGAGACACTTCACTCATTTATTTAAGTGTCTTACTATCAACATCCAAGACACTTCACTCACATTCATCTGCAGTAAGAAAATAGTTTTCATCTGCACAATGTCATCTTCATCATTATACAGTGTCAACGTTCACTACAACGGTGAAACATACGAGTCTGAGCTATATGGTTTTTATTTTCGAAACACCGATACCATTAGACTCACGATCAAGAGAAATGCAACCTTCTTGCATTTGAAAAAAAGAATACAATCATGTATAGGATCGGGTATTGTGTCAAAGATCACATATCAAAATCCAATATTTTTTTAGAATAGTCAATGCAAGTATTTCCCCCTTAAGGTACGAGACGATGAAGATGTTGAATACATGTTTGTTAGTCATGAACATTCAGGCTGCAACTGTATTGAGTTGTACATTACTCTTCAACCATGTATACCATCTCAACAGTCTCAACTAACTAGTCAGGATGAATCTAGTGAATTTGATCCACAATGGTCAGATGACGTCAACCCAGAAGCAGAAGCAGAAGTGGACGTCGTTGATGAAGAAGAAGAGGAGACCGAGATACAGGTTGATCACATGCTGAACAACGACGATGAAGATGATGATCAACCACCACCAATACCTCCTAGTCATGTCTACAACCCGCCTCAACATATGACAAATATGGATCTGCACGACGATGAAACATCCAACAATGTTTTCTATAATCCGTATCTGAGATCAGAAGGAGAATTAAAGGTGGGAGACATGTTTCGTACTAAAGAAGAATGTGTTCTGCCTATCAAAAAATTCCACATGAACAACTCTGCTGATTTTACAGTGAAACGCACTGATTCTAGAAGGTATGTTATCGAATGTCGTAACATGCTTTGTAAGTTTCGTTTGGTTGCGTCTTACAAGAAGAAAAACGACTCTTGGGAGATCGCTTCAATAGACCCACCTCACAGTTGCATTGCAACTAACGTTGAACAAGATCACCGTAAACTAAGCGCAATGTTGATATGTCAAGACATTCTGCCGTTGGTTAATAAAGACCCATCAGTGAAGGTGAGTATAATTATATCCCATATCAGAACAACATATAATTATACTCCATCTTACAAGAAAGTCTGGATTGCGAGGACAAAGGCTGTTGAACAAGTTTTTGGCAACTGGGAGGATTCATACAAGGAATTGCCACGGTTTTTATGGGCACTAAAAACATATGTCCCAAGAACGGTGGCAATTATGGAGACATTGCCAGCGATGATGCCAGACGGAACATGTGCTACAGGTAATAGAATCTTTCACCGTCTCTTTTGGGCATTTGACCCGTGCATCAAAGGTTTCGCATTCTGCAAACCTATTATTCAAATTGATGGCACTTGGTTATACAGAAAATACAAGGGTACTTTGCTCATGGCGGTTGCACAAGACGACAACAACAATGTCTTTTCCATTGCCTTTGCTCTTGTTGAAGGTGAAACAGGTGGTGGATGAGGTTTCTTTCTTCGACATCTCAGAACACATGTGGCTCCACAAGCCAATCTCTGTTTGGTTTCTGATAGACATGCTGCCATTGAGAGTGCCTACAACGACCATGACAACGAATGACATGATCCTCCTTCTACCCATGTCTATTGCATCAGACACATTGCATAAAACTTCATGCGTACTATAAAAGATAAGAATCTTCGCAAGAAGGTGGTGAATGCTGGGTATGCTCTAACTCAACCGTCATTTCAATATTATCGTGATGAAATTAGACTGTCTAATGAAGACGCAGGGAGATGGCTAAATAACATACCAGTAGAGCAGTGGACAAGAGCATTTGACAGAGGTTGTCGATGGGGCCACATGACAACAAACCTTGTGGAATGCATGAACGGGGTATTCAAAGGAATTCGAAATCTGCCGATAACCGCCTTGGTAAGATCAACCTATTATAGGTTGGCTTCTACGTTCGCAACCAGAGGTGAAAGATGGAGTGCGGTGTTAATGTCCGGGAAAGTATTCAGTGAGTGTTGCATGAAGGTCATGAAAGAGGAGAGCATCAAAGCTAGCACACACGCTGTAACAGTCTTTGACCGTCATAGGAAAAATTTCAGCGTCCAGGAAACAATGGACCACAACGAGGGGAGACGAAATTTAGCCTACGCTGTTAGACTAAACAGAAGTTGGTGCGATTGTGGAAAATTCCAGGCCTTCCGCATACCTTGCTCCCATGTCATTGCAGCATACGCTTATACTCGTCAAGATGCTTACAACCATTTATCTGATGTGTACAAGGCCGACATCGTCATGAATGTATATAATCAAAGTTTCTCGGTACTACCAATGGAGGATTACTGGCCTCCATATGAAGGTGATATTGTTTGGCACAATGACGAGATGCGTAGAAATAAAAAAGGAAGGCCAAACAACACACGTATCAGAACAGAGATGGATTCCACAGATAAAATGATAAGATTATGTAGTATCTGTCGTCAACCAGGACACAACAAGAACAACTGCCCCAATCGAGGAACATCATCTAGGTCTTAAGCTTTTTGCAACATTGTATTTCTGTAATCTTCAATCATTATATATCATTAAGTTTTTGTTACAACGAGGTTCACAACAAACAAAAATAAGCTATCTGAAAACAGAAATATTTCTAACTGATTACAACAATCAAATTGATGTCGTCTCGACCGAACATCATTTCCCTAGCATCCTTATCAGTCTTCATTCACACCCAACCAAAGATACTGTCAAGTCTCTCAATACTTCTAATTTTTTTCCCTTCTAACCAACGAACCAGCTCCCTCTTCAGTTGATCGAACGTAGTGATGTTCCAGAACAACATCAGCATCTGAGGTTTGTCTCTCGCATAAATCACCTTACCGTATCGGCGACGAACACTAAACATGATTGCCAAATGATTGTATGAGATGTGGAACAATTACTCACACAACGCATCTATTTATAACACAAAAATTGCATTTTATGAGGAGTCTCCAATTGAATTGGCGCCTCCTCTTAAGCCCTACACAGGGGCGCCAATCCAATTGGCTAGGGCACCTGCCCTAGCCAATCTAATTGGCGCCTCCATTCAATTTTTAAGAGGAGTCTCCAATTCAATTGGCGACTCCTCCTAAAAATGGGGTAGTTTTGGAAAAAAATTTAAGCCATGGGTATTTTGGGAATTTCTTTAAAAAATGGGTTATTTTCGTAAAAAATTCTTGTTTTCCTTTGGAAACATGTAATGACTGTTTATTTTTTATTGGATATGATTTGCTTTGTTAACTGAAGTTTTCTTTAACTGCAAAATTGTTGTGACTGCACAACGTTCATCTCAAGATGAGGATCTTGATCAGTGGCTAGATAGAAAAGGTTGGTTTCCTGTATGTTGAATGCTTGGATTTTTTTTAAAACCATATGTTAGTAAATTAGGTCTCTGATCTTAACCCTTTTCTAAGAAATTAAGCCTTCTCTAAAATATGGAATAATGTCTATCTTTAATAAGTTTTATAGAAGTTTATATATACACGTTAAAAATTGTTCAATTAAAAAAAAAGTAATATTATTATTTTGCCATTGCCAATAGATAATTTGTAAATATATACATCATAGGATCATTATTATAAAGACAATTTTTTTAAATTTATTGAATAATTAATATATCTGATACATAATAATAATCAGATATATTATTCGTTTAATAAATTTAATTTTTTTAATATTTATGATAGTGATCGAAAAATATATGTTATTTATTTTAATCTAACTTCTATATTGATGTATTTAATACATTGCACAAACTTTATATAAGTATTTTAATCAATCTTCGAAATTGCCACCCTCAACTTCATTCTCAGGAGAACTTCATTCTTAAGCTACTGATTTTTCACATACTCAACAATATTATATCATGTTGCTTTACAACCTTGAACCATTACAATTAGTAAAAAAGAAAAACAATTAAAATGTGAAAATGTATAAACTTAGATAAAACTTTAAATAAAAAAAATAGGAGACAAAAAACAAAACATAACTCATGTTCTTATGTTCTATTTTGGATGGACAACTAAACCAGAAAACAACTTAGGTTCTTAATTGAAATACACCGAAAGTAAAGAAAAAAAATTATAGAGTCAATTAATCATAGATATTGGATATTGGAATAAGTTTGATTTTTATTTTAAAAACCTACAAAATAATGCTTGGTGATGAATCGACAGTGTAAATTTTTTTACACTAATAGTGCATAGTAATCTCTCTCTCTCTCTCTCTCTCTCTCTCTCTCTCTCTCTCTCTCTCTCTCTCTCTCTCTCTCTCTCTCTCTCTCTCTCTCTCTCTCTCTCTCTCTCTCTCTCTCTCTCTCTCTCTCTCTCTCTCTCTCTCTCTCTCTCTCTCTCTCTCTCTCTCTCTCTCTCTCTCTCTCTCTCTCTCTCTCTATATATATATATATATATATATATATATATTATACTGTGTATGTCTATTTCAGATAGTTTTTTATTTTATTTTAAAATATTTTGAGTTATTAAATTATTATCTCTTTCATACAATTTCATATTAATTCATTTCAATTCTTTAATTTTTTAATTTCTTATAAATTTCTTTTCACATGTATGAAAATTAACTCACGTTATTCCATATTAATTTAAATTAATTCAGTTTTTATATAACTAGTAAAGGACCCGTGCGTTCGCACGGGTCGCGCAAGTGCAATGATTTATTTTAAAAAAATTAAAATATAATATATTTTTTTGTTTATATATATATATATATATATATATATATATATATATATATATATATATATATATATATATATATATATATATATATATATAATATATATATATATATATATATATGTGGTTGGATTAACGTACACAAATTTATTGCATAAGAGTTTTTTTAATGTAATGGATGTTAAATGATCAATAAATGGTTTCAAAAAATTTCCACAAATAACTTTTTTCAGTTTGGGACATAATAAAGTAAAACATTATTAATTTATAGTAATATAATTTGCTTAATTTTTTTGTATACTATATTAAGGAAATAATCAAAAAATATAATACAAAAATATTTTTACAATTTATTGGTATATTGATATATAATAAACATTCCATTGTTAATGTTATGAATAAACATTCCATTTATTATTGAGATTTTGGACATAAGAAATAAAAATATATTTATTTAGTAATGGATGAAATTTTCCAATCTGTTACTAATTTGAGGTATAAAAGCGCAAATATTAACCTTCATAATAAATGATTATTTAACCAAAATACATAAACCATGTAAAAGAAATACCAGAACCTCATTTATTTTAAAATATAGTAATGAATACTACCAAATGTTGAAATTAATTGCAATTGATACAGTAAGGTTTAATGCAACAAAAGATATTGAAACAAAAGGTTCACAATTTTAGTTAAAATTGTGAGAAATAAGTCCAACAACAAAATGATTTAACTTCGTACAATTCTTTGGTCCTTAAAAAATTGGGTTTATACAAAACCTGCCCGCAACCTTTTAGGAAGTGATGATTCATTACCCTGTAAAAAACAATTACATCCATATAAACAAATGTTAAAACATAATGTATATTTTATACAACTCATTCAATAAAATTCTAATAATAAACAACGACATTTGTTGATATAATATAACTAATGAAAAACTTACGTTCTATAAGTTTTCAAAAACTTCTTTGAATACGACGTTTGTTGTAGAATTCAATGGATGGTTATCCTTGTCATGGATTAATATCTTAAGCCCTTTTTTGCTTTTGACCCTTGATATTGCAACATATAGTTGACCATGTGTCGCATTACGCGAAAAAACCGGCGGGAAAACAAGAACAACAGAGCCGCCACCGTGCGTTATTTATCCCAAAAGAGGGAAAGGAAACGCTCAGAGTAAACCTGGAAAAAGCATGGTCTCGCGACCAAAGAGAATGGGATCGGGAGTCGGTTATGCGAAGGGAAGGTATTAGCACCCCTACGCATCCGTCGTACTCGACGAGATCCACGCACAATAGGAAGGGAAAATGGTTGCTAAAACACTGCTCAAACAATCATCCACACAGGCTGAAAGAGACACAAGAAAACAAACAAGACTGACTCGGCAGGATATCGCATCCTGGGCCTACTTAGTGTATCAGACAGACATCAGAGTCGAAGTAGTTCGGATAAGGGAAACGACACATGCTCGCTAGGATGTCGCATCCTATGCATACGTATCTCCTTTGGACGAAGGAGAATCAGAGCATTCGTAGCTCGGCTAACACGCACACAAACAAACACAGGCAAGGGCAAACGTGGAGCCTGAATGCCAATCACTGAACTTACATCAGCATCCGAACCAAAACACACACAAGAAAGCAAACGTGGAGCCTGAATGCCAATCACTGGGCTTACATCAGCATCCGAACCAAAACACACACTGGAACCCGAACGCCACTCGATGGACTTACATCAGCTTCCAAGCACACAACAAGACAAAACAAAGACACAGGCGCCCGGAGAGATCTGCTCATCTCCTGCCTACGTACCTCATCTGGTATGAGGATCAGGGCGACGTAGTTCCCCTACGAAGGGACACAGGACTAGCCTAACCAGATGACAGAGGGAAACACAACTAGGGAGACTACGACTCGAGCCTAGCTGTTATCATGCAAAGTTGTCCCTAAGTCAAGGTTTCTAGCTAACTTGCACAGGAAGCAAGCCTATCCTATTCAACACAAGCAAACAGTAAATCAAGCATTCACAAGTAGCACACACTATATGCACACCAAAGGGGCTCAATCAAAGGGTAAGACTGCAAGAGCAAGTCATCTGTACAGGGGTGGTGTTAGCTCTTAACCTTGCCATTGAGGGGCTAAGGTGAAGCTGATGAAAGGAGAGTGAAGATAAGACTTCACAGCTCTTATCCCTGGTCAGGGAGAGCTTCAGACAAAGGAGCGTGGGTTCAGAAAGGAGGAACCCTTCTACACTCAAGACTCTGACACAACTGTACATTGTACAAGATCTTGGGTTTGTGTCCCAATGCATCAACACAGTGATGTGAGCAGAGGGACGACTCAACAGAATAGCGGGAGATAGATTGCTTATCTCTTATATCCGCCAATTGCCTCATTGAGGTCTTTACCTGCTTGGCACAAAAGTAAACAATCACAAACATTGCCTCTTAAGGAGGACTTCAGACAGGTGCCTGGCCAAGTAACAGGCCAGGTCTTCCAGACTACATGGAGACAAGAATGTTATACCTCAGTGCAAATTTCTTATCAAGCAAAGCAAAGCAATATTAGCAACTTAATGTACCTGAAATCAATCAAATATCATCAGTACACCAATCACAGAATTGAACAGCAAATGGTTCACAATTAACTATAAACAGACAAACACAATCCAATGCACCAAAGTGCAAGTCAACTCAAAGGAGCCAAGCATCCTACAACATAAACCAAGTTAGTTTACAATATCAAATGACATCCCAATCAAATGTGAATCCACTTCCTTAAGGTATTTTGCTTCTTAACCTGAAAATCACATTCAAACATGAGATACAAGACCACTAGGACAAGCCTAGGGTCAAAAAGAAGTGAAAAAGTCAAAACAGCGAGTGAAACATGACCAAAATCAAGATAAGTCAATTACAAAGAGAATCCAATTGGTCTCACATCTAAACTATGCACCAAATTAATTTCATGCACAATTTAAGTCAAGCTAGGCAATTATGAACCATATAGGAGCAAACAGAATGATATCACTCAAAAAAATACCTAAACAGCTCAATAAATTCCACAAAAATTCCAGCCTAAACAGGACACATTCAATGAGCTACATATCAATTTTCATGCCATTTGGACAAGAGGAAGTAGGTCAATAAAAATCATAAAGTCAGCAGAAATCCAAACAAGTCAACACATGGTAGCAAAATGAGCATCAACTTCAATCAAGTGCCAAACAGTGAAAACAATCAAGAAATGGATGGGACCATATCCAAAATGACATCAAACATGTTATGAATCACTCCATCAAATTTCACATTCATATGATATGGTATGAGCATTTCATGAGACATGGAAGACAAGCACTCAAACAAAACCCTAAAAATGCTAAACAGCAATAAAAAATCTCAATTAAATGGAAAGTGAATCAACAATTCATACGAAAATTCATGGAAAACTAGACATATACAAGACACAGCATGCAAAATTTGAGATCGATTGGAGAAGCCTAGGCATGTCAAATAAATTCATGAAATTGACCTAACCTAGTGTGACACAAATTGTCACACTCAACTTGCATACATCATATCTACCAAACCAGAGATCCAAAATTCACAAACAATACATCAAAATAACCAGAAAAGAGTCAAGAATTAGCATGTGAAATTTCATTCAATTTGGATAAGGTATGAGTATTTCGTGTTAAAAATGGTGAAACATATACAAAATGCACACAAGTCAAAGATCAATAGGCAAAGTCAAAAATCCACCAAGCACAACTTGAGTTATCATGCCTATAAAATTCTAGAGAAAACTATGAATCTAACAAAAAAACTCCCACTAAATTTGGATTAAAAATGGATTTTATGTGATTTTTTGTAAGTTTGTTAATATTTATTGGAATAATTATCTAATGTGTAATATGAATTAATTAATTAATTAAGTCCTGAATGGCACAACCGTAAATATCTACAGCCATGCCAAAACGCACAGTATTCATTTATGTGCTGTCAGCGTGCTATTGGTCCTTCTTTGGTGGGAAACACATTTCAAAATTGCCATGCAAAATTAATGGATTGAACGAGAAAAATTTCCAGAATCTTGCTGTTCGTCCGTGTTCATCTTCGTCCATCACCTTCAGCTTCGGTCACGAACTATTTTGCACCAAAATGGACGAACCTTATACCAATCTCTTCGTATCTCAACGTAGGTTACAAATATGTCCATGAAAATGTCTAAAGATCAATGTGTATCAAGATCCGATCGAAAGAAGTTTGGACGCATAAACTTTGATCTCAAATATCTTGATAATTAGTGGATGAAATTAAACGATTCAAGCACCAATACGTTCTACGTTCAAAGATCTACTGAATCCATATGGCAATTGCAAGAATTGGAAGATTCGAAAAACTCACCTTCTTGAAGCACAGTGTGAAATCCTTGCGTATTTTGCTCCGATTCGATGAAACAGATGATGTAGTAAGCTCAAGAAGGTGTATGGTGATGAACTCTTAGCTCAAAGGTGCACGAACCAAGGGATTTTCGCAGCTGCCATGGAAGATGAAGCTTGTAGCAGCCGGAGTTTTTGCTCGATTTACACCTCCAAATGCGTCAACAGAAATTCAATATCACCTGCACATGAAGAATCAATGGAAAACAAGGCAAAAGCAATGATGAAATCTTGGAAAATTGATGAAAAAGTGAAGATGTGAAAATGGAGAAAGTGAGAGAATTTGTGATTTTTTGGTGATGAATCTGAAAATATGATTAGTGCCTAAGCAATGCAGTTACAATTAGCAATATATACTGATCCCTTAATCCAAAATTAATCCAAGATTAACAAATTAAGATGATTAGCATAATATGCATTTTTCAAGCTTTGGTCCAATATGCCCTTTCTTAAACCAGCTGATTTTTCTGTCCAACTTTGGTTCAAACAAGTCACAGATGCCATTTAGAAGGTGTTGCAAAAAGTCCCATTTCAAAATTCCATGTATTTCTCAAATTGGACCATTTTGCCCTTGGATTTTAATTGTTGCACTTGAAAATTGACCTTTTTATGTGAAGGCTTTTGGCAAAATGTGATGATGGATTATGAAAGTACACATCAAATGTGATTTGCTCAAAGAAAAACCATCCAATTTGGCCATTCCATGTGCAAGTTATGCCACTTTGAATTCGGGCATTTTTGGAAAATGACTGGACCATATCTTGCTAACCACACATGGGAATTTCAAGTTCTTGGACTTTTTGGAATGGTGAGATCAAGATATTCAACTTTCATGTTGGAAAAAATTCCATTTGAAGCTTGTATGATGAAGTAATTTTGGGGAGAAAAACTTTCCATTTTGGGCAGCTGAAATTACAGGTCACCTGCCATTTTAGGAAACTTCTTGTCTGACCTCCAAATCTTCAACCTTGGTCTTTGATATGTCAAATGAGACTTGTATGGGCATGAATGAGGCCTTTCAAACCATCTCACACCTTCCAATCCATAAAATCAGGCACAGTTGACCACAATTGACTTTCTAGGTTTTCTGAAGAAATTCAGCTTGACTGTTGAGCTTTGATCATCCAATCTTTGGCCAAACCACTTCACAATGATCCTTAGACCATATGAACTTGATAAATCAACCATAGGGCTTTGTTCCAATGAAAATAGCACATGCTTGCTTGATTGACTGGATCTCCTGACCAGTTTGACCTAATTTGTCAACTGAGCTTGCATTTGGGCAAATGGACAATGCAATGTTATGTAGTGGCCTATGTTATGCTATGACCTAATATGAAATGAATGTACAAAATGATGGGTGCAAATTTGAGGTGCTACACCATGACTAAATACACTTCTAGGCAAATGAAGGTGAGAAAAACAAGAAAGGGGGGGTTTGAATTGTTTGAAAAATAAGCGCTTTTGCAAAATGAAATCACACAAAGATTTTATACTGGTTCGCTTATAACACAAAGCTACTCCAGTCCACCCGGCCAAGGTGATTTCGCCTTCAACAAGGACTTAATCCACTAATCTTGAAAGATTACAAACAACCCCTAAGAGAGAAGAAAATCTCTTAGTCCTCTCAAGTCTACAGACTACAAAGAGTCACTTGAGGAAATCAAATAAAAATAAGATACAAGATGTGTAATCTAGAGTGCTTCTAAGAAAGCAAATATTACAAACTTAAGAACAAATTTTCACTTGATAAGCAAAAGCTTAGTGAAAATCTTTGAAGAACAAAGATGTTTTTCTTGAGCGTGATATGATTTCAGTATAGTTTTGGCTAGTGATTTCTTCGTATATACTGAATGAGATTTCTTCTCTATTTATAGGAGTTGAAGTAGAGTTGAAGTAGCGTTGAATCTGTTGGATATTGAGATGTAATTACGCCATTCCATTAATAGCTTCTGCAGTAGACTTTTTCACTTAGAAGTGACTACTTACCACAATTAGTATCTTTTCTCTTGGAAGAGGAGATTAACGTCTCTTTCTAATTGAGGAAATCCATTTGCAGAACTTTAACTTGGCTTAAACGTTACTTCATCATGATTAACAATTCTGATTAGAGTTTTTGTGTATCTGGAGAATTCTTGCTTCTGATGTCGCTGATAACTTCCAGAGTTTATAGAAGACATTTGTTCAGAGTCAGAGCTTCTAGACTTTACTTCATGTTCAGATGCTTCTGATACTTTGTAGTTTTGTCCAGAGTCAGAGCTTCTTGAAACGAGATTCCACTTTAGATGCTTCTGATACTTGAGATTTTGCATCTGATCTTGTTTTGCATCTGATGACATCATCAGATTTATTTCTTCTTTCTTTAGAACCCTGCACACTTAGAAACTTTTCGTTAGGGTGCCATTTTTGGTTTCATCCTTTGTTATCATCAAAATCATGGAATCTATTGTAGAACTATTTTTGTTCTTACAATCTCCCCCTTTTTGATGATGACAAAACAAATAAAATTATCAGATGAAACATGAAAAATATTAGATCAGATAGACAAAAGCTCCCCCTGAGTTAGCGCTAGGGAGTTCAGAAGTTCTTACCAGAGCTTTTCCAAGTAATTAGGTTTCTGAAAACTTTCTGCAAATGCTTAACTTTAAAGTTAGAGTTATTTAATCAGAGCTATTATTTAATCAGAGCTTATTTATATCAGAACTATTTCTATAATTGTTGCAGAATGCTTAAGGTTTTAGACATAATTTTCATCAGAGCTATTTAATAATTTCTCCCCCTTTTTGGCATAATCAAAAAGGCATAAAAATAAAAAGAATAATAGAGAGAAAAACACTTCATTAAACAGCACAAAGGCAAACAGCAGTCAAAAACAACAGATTCAAAGAAATATCAGAGCTAAAAAAAAGAAAAGACAGAAGCAAAAACACTAGGCAACCAAAATAAATCCTAAGTGCCTAAGGGTTTGGAGGAGGAGGAAGTCTCTGTAGTAGCATGGCAAACATATTCTGGAGGTTTTCATTCAGAGCGTCTTGCTTGTCCATCCTTGCCCGGAGCTCACTCTGATCTTGCTTGATCTCTTTCTGATCTTGCTTGATCTCCTTCAGAGTGTTAAGAATCAGAGGGATCGCAGAGGAAGACTCCCCCTGAATCAGAGCCTGCTGAGTTTCAGCTTCAGCAGCAGCTTGGGCTTCTGCATCTGCCTTAGCCTTGGCTTCAGCTTCCTGAATTCTCAGAAGTTCTGCTTCCTTTGCCAGGCGTTCTTCTTCCAATCTCTTAGCTTCTTCTTCAGCTTCCTTAGCCAATCTTTCTTCTTCTAATCTCTTGGCCTCAGCTTCCCTAGCCAGTCTCTCTTCCTCTAATCTTTTGGCCTCAGCTTCTCTAGCCAGTCTCTCTTGGAGTCTTTCCTCAGAGTCTCTGATGTAGCCATTTCTGACTTGTTCAGAGATACTCTTCAGCCTATAAGACTCAGAGGTCATCCAACTAATGACTCTGTTCCAGTGTGTCCTAACAGATTTAGGATCATCACTTACTTCAGAGTTTTTAGCCAGAGACTTGATCTTCTGGACTGAGGATTCTGCAACCTGTATAATGGCCTCCTCAAGGGTAGGTATGATAATTTTAGGTTCAGGTTCAGGTGAATGAGGTGGAGAGTTTTGAGGGCTGAGATTTAGAGGTTGAGGTTCAGTTTCTGGTTCTGGCTGGGGTTCAGATTCTGCTTCTGGTTGAAGTTCAGAATCTGGGTCTGGTTGAAGACTGGGGGATGAAGCATAGAGTGGGTTTACATCTAATGGGTCAGAGTCTGGGCTAGGTACAGCGGGAATTAATGGTGGAGTGATATAAGGTTCAGATGGGCGAATTACAGATGGTTGAGTTTCAGAGGGTGTGGTGGTTGTTTGTGGTGGAAGGGAAGTTTGATTTTCAGAGGTAATGGTGGTTGTTTGTTGTGGAATAGAAGTTCGGAGGGGAGAGGTTACTTCAGTTTGTGTTTGAGTTTGTGGGGCGAAATTTTTAGCATAAATTTCAGCTATTGTTGGGGAGTTTGGGTCAGAGTGTTCTTGATCAGAGGACTCATGATCAGAAGACTCTTGGTTAGAAGAAGGGGAAAGGTAAGGGGGTGATTCATACTCAGAGGATGAAGAGGAGCTGTGGTGATATAGTTGGTTAGGGTCAGAGGTTGTTGTGAAATTGCGGGCAATTTTTAGAACAGGTGGAGGTTGAGAGGTTCTGGTGATTGAGGGTGGTATTTCAGAGGTGGTATATATTGGTTGAGAGGAGAGAGGGTTAGAGGAAGCCATTACAGATTCAGAAGAGACAGGAGGAATGGACTTACCAGAAGAAGAAGAGACTTTCAGAGGAGCTTTGGTTCCAGAGGATTCTCCAATTCTGGGTTTCTTTGCCTTCCTTGCTTCCTCAGCTATCTTCTTCTCAGAAAGGCCTCTTTTGTATCTGACCAGATCTTCTACAGAGTCCAGACAGTCTTCTAGGCGGAAATCAGAAACATCAATGCCTTCATCCAGACGATCCTGAAGGTAGATGGCAATGGCATCTCTGGGTTCATTCTTGAAGAACCTTTCAAGGCCATGAGGCATCTTCCTCTGATCCTTCAGAGCTTCCCAGGTCACATTCATAGTGGGCTTGACTCTGATGTCTTTGATGATTCCCATACTCCTCAGATTTTTGGCATTCAGAGGCTTTCCAACGTCAATTGCCAAATCATCCATACATCTGGTCTTCTCCAGAGCATCTACCAGTCCATGCTCAATGAAGATGTCAGAGAGCAATCTTCCCAGAGGAACGTAGGATCTGGGCTTCATATTATTCCTGGTTTCTCTGACTGAATCCCTCAGATATCTGAAGAGGAGAACAGGGAGGTTGATCGGAATACCCTTCTGAATACAGTAGAGGATGCATTTCTGATCAGCGTTGATATAATCTGAAGAGTTGGAGGCTGGACGATGATGGATTGTTCCCAGAATAATCTTCAGCCAAACTCGGAGGTTCTGATGAAGCTCCTTGTTCTTAGAGGGGTTTCCTTCAACATTTGCTTTGAAGATTGTAGGGTTAATGACTTCTGTGATGCGCTTGGATCTTGGAGGAATGTTGTAAATCCTTTTACCTCCAGTTCTCTCCATGTTTAGCAAGGAAGCAATTGATGCTTCAGTGATGACAATCTTCACACCCAGAACAAAAGAAACGATGAACTGGTCATCAGCATCTGCACATCTCCAGAACTCCTTCACCAGAAGAGGATAGATTGGACCATACAATCTGTTGAAGTAGTTTTCCCAACCTTGCTTGCGAAGATCTTCAGTTAAATCAACGCCATTTCTTCTCAAATTCTCAAAATCTACCAGCGATTCACATAGAACATCCAAACCTTCAAAGGGAGTTGAAAGGTTTATGTGTTGTTCGCGTTCCAAAATGTGAGGTTCTTTGTAAACTGGGGTCGTGGTGACATCTACAACCATGGGTGTTTGAGTGTTTGAGGTTTGGGGGTTAGAAGCAGCTTCCATTTGTTGGGAGAAGTTAAAAACTGCTTGTTCTTGAGGATTCATGATGAAGATGATGAAGAACTGAGAAGGTTGCAGAGAAAACTTCGAGAGAGGGTTTAGGGTTTAAGAGTGAGTGAGAGTGATAAGTGTGTGAAATGTGAGAAAAGTGTTTATATACTAAGGGTAAAAACACATGCAAAACGACACATTTAATTGCGTTGGAACAGAACACAAGATTTGCACGCTAGGGGAGGAAAAATGATTATAGCTAATAAATGAATGTCTAATCCCAACAGTAAGCACACTGCTCGAGGAGATTTCAAGCGTTCTGACCTTTGATTTCTCTTGACAGCTGTCTAGAAGTTCTAAGGTTTAGACGCATGTTCCCCACGTGTTGATGTATCTGATCTTCAGGAATACCAAAGGATTTCTGAAGATTTCTAACTCAGATATCTTCTTAACTTGGTAGAAGTATCAGAGTCAGAGGCAGAAGTATATTTGTTTTTATCAGAGTCTCATTTTACATGTTCAGAGCCAAATTTTACTCAGGACAATTTTTAATGTTCAGATTTTCTAAGATGAAACGAAATCTATCTTCAGCTAGAGGCTTAGTAAAGATATCTGCCCATTGATGTTCTGTATCAATGAACTTCAGCGTTACTATCCCTTTCTGAACATAGTCTCTAATAAAATGATGTTTTATTTCTATGTGTTTGGCTCTGGAATGTAGAATGGGATTCTTACTTAAACAAATAGCAGCAGTATTATCACAAAGGATAGGAATGTTACTCTCAAAGATTTGTAGATCTTCTAGCTGATGTTTCATCCAGAGCATCTGAGTTGTGCACAGTGATGCTGAGATATATTCTGCTTCTGCAGTTGATAGAGCGATAGTTGACTGTCTTTTGCTAGCCCAGGAGATTAGATTGTTTCCCAGAAGCTGGCAATTTCCAGATGTACTTTTTCGTTCTATTCTATCTCCTGCATAATCTGCATCACAATAACCAGAAAGCCTATACTCTGATGTTTTCTCATACATCAGGCCCAGGTTAGGAGTTCCTTTCAGATACTTAAGAATTCTCTTAACAGCTGTTAAATGAGATTCTCTAGGATCTGATTGGAATCTGGCACAAAGACAGACGCTCTTCCTTCTCCAGAATGCAAGTTGGATGCATGGGAGTCTTTGCAGAATTGCATTCAGACATATCAAACTTCTTTAGAACGTCTTTAATGTACTTGCTTTGATGAATGTACGTGACTTCTGGAGTTTGATTGATTTGAATTCCCAGAAAGAACTTTAGTTCTTGCATTAGACTCATTTCAAATTCTGCCTGCATTAACTTAGAAAATTCTTGGCAAACAGAGATATTAGCAGAACCAAAAATAATGTCATCAACATAAATTTGGCATACCATGAGATCATTTTTATGATTTTTACAGAAGAGTGTAGAATCAACTTTCCCTCTGATAAAATTTTGTTCCAGAAGAAAATTACTTAAGCGTTCATACCAAGCTCTGGGAGCTTGTTTAAGTCCATATAAGGATTTCTTAAGTTTGAAAACATGTTCTGGAAAATTTGAGTTTTCAAAACCAGGAGGTTGATTAACATACACTTCTTCTGAAATATAACCATTAAGAAATGCACTTTTGACATCCATTTGGTATAATTTAATAGAATGATTAATAGCAAAAGATACAAGAAGACGAATAGATTCTAACCTTGCGACTGGAGCAAAAGTTTCATTATAATCAATACCTTCTTGTTGACTATAACCTTGAGCTACCAGTCGTGCTTTGTTTCTGACAACTTCTCCTTTCTCGTTCAGTTTGTTTCTGAAAACCCATCTGGTTCCAATGACATGAGTGCCTCTGGGTTTAGGAACAAGATCCCAGACATCATTCTTGGAGAATTGAT
Organism: Lathyrus oleraceus; assembly: GCF_024323335.1. Lineage (NCBI taxonomy): Eukaryota > Viridiplantae > Streptophyta > Magnoliopsida > Fabales > Fabaceae > Lathyrus > Lathyrus oleraceus. Next base: position 437,811,584 of record NC_066582.1, on the reverse strand, counting down.
CTAACTCTTCTTGCATAGCTGCCACCCAATCGTTATCTTGAAGAGCTTCATCACAGGACGTAGGCTCAATCAGAGACACTAGTCCCAGAGGAATATCTTCAGAAGTTCTGAAGGTAGATCTGGTTCTAACAGGTTCATCTTTGTTTCCCAGAATCAAATCTTCAGATACGTTGCTACGACTCTTGACTTTCCTTGGAATTTCTGGAGATTTAATTTCTTCAGAGTCTGGAGTGACAGGTGCTTCTGGAGTTTTCTCAGATTCTACCAGAGTGATCTCTAAATCTGCAAACTTTTCAACTAGCTTTGACTTTTCAGGGTCAAGCTTATCATCAAATCTAACATGAATTGATTCCTCTACAATTTTGGTTTCTGTGTTGTATACTCTGTAGCCTTTAGAGCGTTCTGAGTATCCTAACATAATACCTTTCTGTGCTTTGGAATCAAACTTGTTCAGATGTTCTTTAGTATTTAATATAAAGCAAAGGCATCCAAAAGGATGAAAATATGAAATGTTGGGTTTTCTTCCCTTACACAGTTCATAGGGAGTCTTATCCAGAATAGGTCTAATAGAGATTCTATTCTGAATGTAACACGCTGTATTTACAGCTTCTGCCCAAAAGTGCTTTGCTACATTTGTTTCATTGATCATGGTTCTGGCCATTTCTTGGAGTGTCCTATTCTTCCTCTCTACAACTCCATTTTGTTGTGGAGTTCTAGGGCAGGAGAAATCATGGGATATTCCATTTGAATCAAATAGTTCTTCAAAATCTTTATTTTCAAATTCTCCACCATGATCACTTCTGACTCTAATAATTTTGGAGTCAAATTCTTTTTGCACTTTAGAACAGAAACTGGTGAATACAGAGTGAGACTCACTCTTGTGCTTTAGGAATTTTACCCATGTCCAGCGGCTGTAATCATCAACGATTACTAGTCCATACTTCTTTCCATTGACTGATGCTGTTTTCACAGGACCAAATAAGTCAATGTGAAGAAGCTCCAGAGGCTTGGAGGTAGAAACAACATTTTTCTTTTTAAAAGATGTTTTTGAAAACTTTCCTTTCTGACAAGCTTCACACAGAGCATCTGAAGAAAACTTCAGTTTAGGTAAGCCTCTGACTAACTCAAGTTTAGTTAGCTGAGAAAGTTTCCTCATGCTAATGTGGCCTAAGCGTCTATGCCATACCCATTGCTCTTCGTGAACTGACATTAAACATTTAACATTTTGATCTTTTAAATCAGAAAGATTTATTTTATAAATGTTGTTTTTCCTCTTGCCTGTGAAAAGGACAGAGCCATCGTTCTGATTAATGGCTTTACACGTTTTTTAATTAAAGATTACATCATAACCGTTATCACTTAATTGACTTATGGATAACAAGTTATGCATTAATCCTTCTACATAAAGAACATCAGATATAGAGGGAAGAGTACCATTACCAATAGTTCCGGAGCCTCTGATCCTTCCTTTCTGATCTCCTCCGAAGCCTACAAAGCCAGCGTCTTTAAGTTCCAGGCTTTGGAACATAGACTTTCTTCCCGTCATATGTCGCGAGCATCCAGAGTCCAGGTACCATGACTGGTGTCTGAACTTTGCTGCATAGGATATCTGCAACATAGATAATCTTATCTTTCGGTACCCAGAATCTCTTGGGTCCTTTCAGATTAGTTTTCCCAGAGTTTCTTACAACTTTGGGTCTTCTAGCATTTTTAAATTTGTGTTCTTGTGTGTGTGTATAGTGGTATGAAAAAGGTGATTTAATTTGGTTACTGGTAGAAGTTTTATCAGAATCAGAATCATACCCAATTCCCCTTTTATTATTCTGACCTACTCCATAAATCATGGATGCCATAATACTCCTATTTATCCCATTCTTCAGAAATTGTTGAAAGGCTTCTTCATATTTATAAATAATTTCATTTGAAGTTTGTGGTGCTTGAGACAACACTTCTTCTAATTTTAAGCTTTTTGTTTTAGCTCCATCTCTTTCTAACATTAAAGATTTGATTGTATCTTCATGTGCTAGAATTGTTGTCTCAAGTTCACTACATTCTTCAGATTTTGCTTTAAGAAGGCCTTTAATGCTTTTAACTTTTTGTTTTAATTTCTGAAGAGAGGTAAGAGTTTCTGATAAACATGATTCTAAGTCAGATCTAGAAAGTTCAGAAAATACCTCTTCAGATTCTTCATCTGAGCTGCTGGATGTGGTGGCCATAAATGCTACGTTGGCTTGTTCATCAGAGTCAGATTCTGATGATCCTGATTCACTATCGTCCCAGGTGGCCATTAATCCTTTCTTTGTTCTGAAGGCATTTTTCTTGAAGCTTTCTTTCTTAGAGTTATCTTTCTTCAGCTTGGGGCATTCATTTCTATAATGACCTGTTTCTTTACATTCAAAACAGGTAATATCTTTATTAGGTTTACCTTTTGAAGTTGACTCTGATCTATCCCCTCTGGGTCTTGATCTTCTGAAGTTGTTGTTGTTCCTTCTTTTCCAGAGTTGCTTAACTCTTCTGGTTAGTAAGGACAGTTCTTCTTCATCATCAGAGTCTTCAGGTTCAGAGTCGTCAGTATCTGCAGTTTCTGCCTGGAGAGCTTTGGTTCTGTCTGACTTCCGTCTTTCAGGTCTGGACTTCAGCGCCACTGACTTGTTCCTTTTCTGAGGCTCATCCTCCTCTAGTTCTATCTCATGACTTCTGAGAGAGCTAACAAGTTCTTCAAGGCTGATGTTGTTCAGATCCTTTGATAGCTTCAGAGCAGTAACCATTGGTCTCCATTTCTTTGGCAGACTTTTGACAATCTTCTTAACATGATCTGCAGTCGTATATCCCTTGTCTAGCACTTTAAGACCTGCAATAAGAGTTTGGAATCTGGAAAACATAGCTTCTATAGCTTCGTCATCTTCCATCTTGAAGGCTTCATATTTCTGGATCAACGCCAGAGCCTTCGTCTCCTTGACTTGGGAGTTTCCTTCATGGGTCATCTTCAGAGAGTCAAGTATATCTTTAGCCGTCTCTCTGTTGGTGATCTTTTCGTATTCGTTGTAAGATATAGCATTTAGAAGTATTGTTCTGGCCTTGTGATGATTTTTGAACTCACGTTTCTGATCTTCTGACATTTTGCTTCTGGGAACTTCAGCTCCATTTAAGGTTGGAGGTTTGTATCCATCTGTGACAATGTCCCAGAGGTCAGCATCATAACCCAGAAAGAAACTTTCGATTCTATCTTTCCAGTAATCAAACTTTTCTCCATCAAAAACAGGAGGCTTGGCATTGTAAGAATCTTTCTCATTTGAGTGGGCCATTTGTTTTTCTCGCACTGGATCTCTCTACACGGTTAAGTGTTTGATTTGAAAATCAATAACAGAGCCGGAGCTCTGATACCAATTGAAGGTGAGAAAAACAAGAAAGGGGGGGTTTGAATTGTTTGAAAAATAAGCGCTTTTGCAAAATGAAATCACACAAAGATTTTATACTGGTTCGCTTATAACACAAAGCTACTCCAGTCCACCCGGCCAAGGTGATTTCGCCTTCAACAAGGACTTAATCCACTAATCTTGAAAGATTACAAACAACCCCTAAGAGAGAAGAAAATCTCTTAGTCCTCTCAAGTCTACAGACTACAAAGAGTCACTTGAGGAAATCAAATAAAAATAAGATACAAGATGTGTAATCTAGAGTGCTTCTAAGAAAGCAAATATTACAAACTTAAGAACAAATTTTCACTTGATAAGCAAAAGCTTAGTGAAAATCTTTGAAGAACAAAGATGTTTTTCTTGAGCGTGATATGATTTCAGTATAGTTTTGGCTAGTGATTTCTTCGTATATACTGAATGAGATTTCTTCTCTATTTATAGGAGTTGAAGTAGAGTTGAAGTAGCGTTGAATCTGTTGGATATTGAGATGTAATTACGCCATTCCATTAATAGCTTCTGCAGTAGACTTTTTCACTTAGAAGTGACTACTTACCACAATTAGTATC